>NW_026930865.1:5000-42618 GCF_032062105.1 Saccostrea cuccullata
TTCAGTGTCAATCTTAAAACTTAATTTCCGTTTCACCGCTTTAGTGTAACTGGGCTAGATACGTGTGTACAATGTGTTAAATATACTTTCTTGATGTCGAAATAAAATAAAGGCGATAACAAGTTGTTTTATTTAATATTTAATTTCATTGAAGCGATCACACCTATTTGATAGATCAGTCCAAAGGAAAGGCACGAATATTAACTCGTGGTGTTTGTCGCCAGATTATGAATATTGGCCCGCCTTTTATGACTCTTAGACAGGTGTACTGTTGCAGGTGTACTGTTTACACAAATATATTTAGAGCAGTATTCAAATTTTATTAGTTTTTCAAGAAACGTAACCACTGTGTTTCCCATGCACACTTATGTCATATTAAATTAATACAAAAGACAGAAATAACAAAACCTTCTTTAAATAAGATCGTCTAATGGAGTTTATATTACAACATGTGTAACATTCTTTTCTCAATAATCTGATTCAAGTTATTGAACATAAATGGTACCTGATACCTTGATGTAGGGTGAATCATATTTTTTTCGGCATACCATTTCAACCTTTCCGTGAAAGTGTAACTAATCGGCATAGTTCACTTTGGGGATAAACGAGAAATAAAAAAAGTTTTAAATTATAGTCACTTCACTGCTTTTGTGTTACTTACGTATATAATGTGTACAATGTGACAAATATATTTTCTAAACCTCGAAATTAAGGCTAGAAGAACATTCTTTTTTCTTAATTTCATTGAAACTATCACATCTATTTAATAGATCAGTCCAAAGAAAAGGCGCGAAGATTTAATCGTGGCGTTTGGTGCTTTTTATAATTTTTAGACAGGTGTACTGTTGCAAAAATATTTAAACTTTTATCAAAAAAAATATTATTTTATTTAGAGTAGAGATAAGAGAAAGCAAAACTCCTTCACAAGTATCGTCATTCCGAACTACGAGTTGCGTACAGGGTTTAGCAAATCGAGCACACTCGTGTTTTGTACACAGTTTTTGTAACGGGACACGAGTTCTGTTTTTGTTTATGTTTAGAATTCACCGGGTGCGTTCTAAATCGTCAGTGTCTGGTTACCATAACTGCACGGACTGACAATATATTGTGTGTTTGTTTTGCTTTTGAACATGTCTACTCTGAATTTTCTGGATTATAGTATTGACATTTTTCATTTATACACAACGAGATTGCCACTTTTCCTTGGGATTAAGAGTAAAATTAATTTGTAAAAGTGAAAGGATGTGTCAATCAAACCCGCCAAAAAGTTTGAAATATTAATATCTTTTGTATGAAATAAGATTTTTAATTAATTTTTGTGTGAAATGCTATTAAAATATATAAGTTTATATATTATAGACAAAATAATAACTTCAAATATGTATACCAAGTACCTTTAAAGGAACAATAACCTTGATTCTACCACATTCAAATTTGTCACATCTTACAGCTTGATTCAAATGAATATTACTGATTACCTTGACTGGATAATCCTAGCATATAAAGTAGATTGTTTACCTGTTGAAGGACATTTCCTTCACATAACTATTTAAAACTTAAGAACTGAATATCCTATCATTTAATTCACTGATAGGGAAGCCTGTACTTACTTCTGAAAATAAATTAAACTTATATTTATCAGTTATATAAGGGGCTCATTTGTAATATGGATAATTGGAATCTGTATATATAATTTGCTTGCTGACCCACCTGCAAATGCTAATTGGATCAGTATTACTCATTCAATTTGTTTATTGTTTTGATAAAGTTTTGGTATGTAGCTATGTTACTCAAGCTGTTTATTGTTTTGGTACAAGGTTGCACCTTTTGGGTCAAAGCTACCCATATTGTTTAATGGTTTGGTACACAATAGATATGTGTTTTTAGGTCGAGTTACCCATATTGTTTATTGTTTTGGTATTCAGTAGATATGTACTTATTGGGTCAGAGTTACCAATATTGATTATTGTTTGGTACACAGTAAATGTTATCCATATTGTTTTGGTACACAGTAGATAGGTACCTGTTGGGTCGGAAGTACCCATATTGTTCATTGTTTCATGCTCAAAATGACAATCAATTGGCGTATTGAAGCATTTTTGTTTATTGTTGGGTCAAAGTTACCCATATTGTTTATTGTTGGGTCGGAGTTACTTAAGTTGTTTATTGTTGGGTTGGAGTTACCCATTTTGTTTATTGTTGGGTCAGAGTTACCTGTGCTGTTTATTGTTGGGTCAGAGTTACCCATATTGTTTATTGTTGGGTCGGAGTTACTTAAATTGGTTTTTGTTGGGTCGGAGTTACCCATACTGTTTATTGTTGGGTCGTATTTGCCCCATTTTTTGTTTATTGTTGAGTTTGAGCTACATATACTGTCTATTATTTGGTCGAAGTTACCCATATTGTTTATTAATTGTTGGATCAGAATTACCCATATTGTTTATTGATGGATCGGGTAACCCATATTGTTTATTTGTAGGTCGGAGGTACCCATATTGTCTATTGTTGGATCAGAGTTACCCATATTGCTTATTCATTATTGGGTCAGAGTTACCCATATGTTTATTGATTGCTTGGAGTTACCAATATTGTTTATTTATTGTTTGGTCAGAATCTCCTTTATTGTTTTTTGATGGGTCTGAGTTACCCGTATTTAAGCATTGAATTATCATTTTTTGAAAGATGCAGTCTCATAACTGCAATGGTGTGTGCAAACAAATTGAGTAAAGCGTGTTAGCGCGTTATGAAAATTTGTTTGCACACACCATTATTGTTATAAGTCTGCATCTTTCAAAAAAATGATAATTCAGTGCTTATATTTACATTTTTTATCCCCTGTATTTAACTGCAAATTTGAATTTTTAATTAAAATTTCTGCCTTATCCTTCATGTAAGTTACAATTGATAGAACAGATTTTGGAACAGCTTTATCCAAGTTTCCCGCCAGAGTTTGTTTGCACACAAACCAAAATCCGCAAACAAAAATAATGCACAATAAAAGAGATAACAATAATCAAATTTTTTTTTTATTTTTCAATCTAAAATGATAAACTAAATTTTGGAACAAAGAAATACAAATGAATTTTTAAAAAACATGAAGTTTTTGCATTGTTTAAACTGTAATGACATAGTCCCTGTATTCATACGCCAGACAGACTTCGGTGATTCGGTCTTGGGTGTTATGTGTATTTATCACTTATAATTTTATAATGCTTTTTATTAGGGTAAAACAAAGTAAATGTAAATATTTTCTATTGTTGGCTGCTGATAATGACAATCAATTACGTCTTATGATGTATATCTGCCCACTTTTTTGTTAGAGTTAAATATTGTTGTTGTTTGTTGGCTGCCTCAATTGGAAATCAAATGGGCATCTTATATAGCATAACTGTTTATGGTTGGATCAGAACTACCCATTGTTTTTTTTTTTATTTGCTCATAATGACAAAACTTGATCAAATGGTGTCTTATGAAGCATATTTGTAGGTTGGGTCAAAATTACCTTTAGTGTTGATTGGTAATTGCCAGAAATGACATTCAAATTATGTTTTATGAAGCACATCTGACTTTTGGCACGATCTTTTCCATGAATCGGTTAAGGATGCTGGGCTCATAATTATGTAATAATTGGTCAGTGTTATCCATGTGCTTTGTTGTTATGAATGATCAAGCTTCTTTTTGTACCAATGAAGCTGAATTATTAAAGTCGTTTATAGTACAGAGATGTTTGATGGGCCCAGAGGGTTTAATTTACGCATCATGCCTATATCGCGTAATATACTGGTACAGCAATTACTTATACTATGAATGAAGGATATGGAGATAACAAACATTGTTCAATATCGAAGTCCATTAAAACAATACAAAACAGGAGCAAAGCAAACACGGATCTCCGAAACCTCAGAGGTGGAATCAAGTGCCATGGAGGAGTGAGCATCCCCTGCTGACAGGTCACACCCGCCGTGTGCTCCTTGTCATGATTAGTTAATAACGGAAAAATCCGTCGTCAATTCAGTGTATAAAAAATAGACTAAAAATTGGTATGAAAAACGTCCGTCAGCATTTGGCTTAATGATAAATTGTATTTGCTGACAAGGTCATTGTTTTGACCACAGAACTTACGAAATGATGACTTTAAACGAGACTACTGATATTCTTGTTTCATCAACTTGCTTGTCAATAATTTACCTCGTTTTAGAAATTGTTCATACGCGGAGCAAGCTCTTGCGTATCAAATCAACTGAGATATATACATTCAGTATGCAGGCGATGAAGGTGTATTGCTGCATAAGTTAGGGAAGGAAGTTGACGATAGAAAAGTTAAAGTCATCATGTTTATCATATAGCTTGGTTGTTAGATTACCATTTACGTCTTTTTCAAGTAAAATATCCAAGTATAAAACAGATGTGTCACAGCAATCCATATTAGTTTGGTTAAGGAGTTTCATTAGTACTAATGAGGCAGAGATATCTATTGTTAATTGCTCATAATGAGAATCAACAGGCATTTAATGAAGTACGTATTTTTATCGGCCAAGAGTTTTAAAGGTGGTATATTCTCCCTTAATGACACTTTGTAATTGGAAGAGAAAATGATGGAAAATTAACTTTTAAGTACATTGTAGATACATCCTAAACAATCTGTGAGAACACAAAATCCTCAGGAAAAGATCTAGACATCTTTACGACCCACATCACGATATTCCAGTAATTCCAGTTAAGAGGGAACTGGCATAATTTCACTAGCCTGGGGAACCGAATAAAGAATTGTCTGATGCTATGAATTTTATGTATCATATTTAAATTTAAAAATTCAAAACTTGTTTGACACTTTCTGACTTTACCATGCAATAACCTTGTGTAAGATGCAGATATATGTATGTGCCTGCAAAACTGCAGCAGTGCTGTCATGGGTGTGCGCTAAATCAGCTGAATAACAAGAAATACCACAGTAACTGTATCTATCTGAACTATGAATGAGCTCAGTCGTGACCTTCACACTCCAAAGAGTGAAAATGAGATATTGGTATATGTATTAACATTATTACAATACACATTTTTTAACAAACCTTACAAGATAGCAGGCATTACCTAAAGCAGCTGTCGGTGATATAAAAAAGTCTAGACTTTAATTTATCGTGGGAAATGATTGTGTAAAAAGGTAAAAAGTCGTACGTTTTTATGGTGTTAAATTTGGTAAAATACTTTCGTTTCAAATTGTCCAAAACATCAATGGAATTATGAGTATCAACATCTGATTCCCACCACTTCTTTAATATATTGTTGCACAGTAATCTTCAAGATTCCCCTTCACTACTGTTAATATCTTTCTGAGGAGTAAAGAAAGTGACTTGGTTGAACATTTACTTGAACCCGCAATGTATCTTTGGGTGTAAGGTTTCTTCTGAGGTTTCGGAATCCAATATATGATTTTGGTAGTTCAAAATCATTTTGTTTCGTTGGAATACCAAAAATATCAAAACTAACATATGATTTTGAAGAATTTTGTCCTTAGTAAGGCAAAAAGTATGAATCTATGATGTCTCACAAAGCCCCCTTTTTGGTTACTAGATGTATTTTACATTTTGTCGTAGTATCATAATTATGTACCCTTAAAACTCTTTCAAAGATCTTTCTTGTCCCAGGCGATCATCGAAAGTTCAAAAATTATTACCCCTTGTGCTAAAAAAAACTTCAGTTTTGAATTCAAGTTTAGAGTTGGGGTTTTGTTTGGCATGAACTTGACCTTTGACTTGACCTTTGACATAATCAGGTCATATCAAACTCAAGTTTATTTAGATATTTACAACTCTCGCTTTGTTAGATGCTAAGAATAAGTACACCCTCTTTCCACCAAAAATAATCAATTCCTCTTAGAGCTAAACGTGTAACACACTGGATCCACAAAAAATCATATTTTGTTTTATAGCAACGATTCTATTGATACTAAATTGTTTTATTTAAATAACAATCATTCTTCTTTTATTTGACCATTGAAATTCATTTGATTTTTTCTAGAATATTATACAATCCCCAGAAAATAGATATTGGCTCAGGGCAAACTTTAAATCAAAATCTCTAGAAGTATTAAACCATTTATACCCCTCTGAAAAACATTCAACGATATATACGAGATTTTATTATTTTAAAGACAGAAAATGCAGTAGTCATTTCTAAATGCATCGAACTAACAAAATAAAGGTAATCAGATACTTGTACTTAGAATATTCCTAAGCTTTTTCTTTTCTTTTTTCAGAGAATGACAACTAGACGAACATCGTGTATTTTTGCATTTATTCTATCAATTGCAATGGAAAGTGGGGTAGTAAGTATTTCAATTTAATTCTCAAAGAAGATGGACGCATTCGGCGAGTGATCTGCAGGAAGCATTTGTACAAAACATTTATGGTTTAAATGTCCATGATTTGGTTGGCTGAACATAGCTGGTCAGATTTCACAAACACGTCCATAGTTTTTTTTCATTTAGTTTGAAAGACATTGTGAATTGTAACATTTATGTCCGTATTTCCCAGGGGTACTATAACATACATGTAGTACTTAATGTTTCACAAAAAATAAACACCTAAAATATTTAATGCATAGATGCATGATACGTGTACATGTACATTATAGAATAGAAGATTAGAATTGATTTCGCTCGAGAACAGGACTGATCCAAAATTTATCTCATTCAAAATTTTGATATACTGTAAACCAAGTATTATACGCGTGCAATAAATATCCGCAAGTTCCGCGAGTAACCTCTGCTCGCGGATATTTATCGTCGCGAACCAGTTGTTCAGTTTGTTTACATGTTTTGATTAGAGTTATTTGCCTTTTTTTTAATACAGATCCCGACACTTCAATATGCAATGATTATCACGTAAAAACTTTAGTGTACTAGAAGCACATAAAATCTAATTACAAAGTAACATTCGGTAAAAATGTAAGAAACGAATGGCAAATCTTAAAAGTATTTGTCTAAAAATGATTAAAATGTCAATAATTATATCAGCTTGTGTTATAACTGTTCATTTATTGTCACAGACGAGTTAGAGATAAGCTGGTGAATTACGACTAATTATTGCCCAGTCCTGCTCTGTCCAAACCATTTATAATAATTGCCCTTTGGCTTTGTAGATCTCGGAAAGCGTCGATTAATTACCCAATTGGTATGAGGCACTTTCACACTTTCACAATTGGAGTTTTTTAAAAATCAACTCTACTCTCCTCATTTTTTCCCGATTTTCATTCCATCGTCGTGAATGATAACATTTTACTTTAACTATAGGAACGGATATAAGATTTTAAATGGACGCAATGCACAGAATGTCTTAAATAATGCGTAAGCAGTACTCAAGGTAGCATTTTACTTAGTTTATGGACAGATTTAAGATTTTAATTTGATGCCAAAAATACTTGTGGAAATTTAAAAAAAATGTGACCACTTGTTCGCGGAAATAAATCGTCGCGGATGTGTTCTCTAGCGGTCAGTCGCGAATAAAAAATGACGCGTATAATAATTGGTTTACAGTACCAGTACTCAAAACGAAACTGACAAAATAAATGGCTGTTTGGATGGGGAAAAAATTAACGCCCCATGTCAGGCTCGAACCAAAAACTTTTTGCTTCTAGTGCACTTTACAGGTACCAAACTTACTGCGCTATCAACGCTACACATAAACAAATGATTTTAAAAGGAATAAGAAGCACCATATTCACACATTTGGATTTTTGGTGAAAAGTTCATTTTTCGTGATCTCTGGGTCTTCTCTCCATTTTTAAAAAAAGTGTAATCGTTTCTTTGAATTAAAATACACACAAATAACGTTTCAAAATCATGGAGAGAAGACCCAGGGATAGAAATAGTTTTTAGAAAAACCTGTATAAAAATGTATCATTTTGTACCAAATGCCTGATCTGGCCAATTTTCAAGTTATTTTTTAGCAAATCAAAGCTCAATTTCGGGAAAATATTTTCCTTTCCTGTTGCAAAGGAACCCGATAAATAAATAAAATGTTAAAATTTCTTGTGACATGCTGATATAATTTTCACTTTGCAATTACGCCCAGATTCCTGCCGAATGCCAATCAAAAGCGCCCTCGTTTTTTGCCTAAATAGACTTTTATGTACTTTTACGCAATCATGGCAAAGCAACTTACTTTTACGCAATCATGGCAAAGCAACTTACTAGTATTTCTTTTTATTTTGCCGTCATCACTTCCAGTAGTAAGATATGGTCACTTTTCTTTTTTGTGGCATTTTGTCCGCAAGTTCTCAAAGACCATTAGAAATTGAGTCTTAAAACTTTCAGGAGGACAGATGATGACCAGAAGATGGTAGAAACCTATTTATATTTTATTGCCGTGACGTTCTTTGTCCACCAGAAATAGATAAAAAATACGCAAATTTTAATTTTCTTTTTTAAATGTTTGTTTATCGAGGTAATCAAGAGTGTTTCAAGTAATATCATTTCCATCGTTACTTATTTCTTCCAAACGAAATTTGTCAAAGAAATGAGCATTTTCATCGAAATTTTCAGGAGTGATTGCTTCACGCTCAGAGAGTAGTTTAAAGTAATTTTAGTACTTCCTGTGTGTGAATATTCCAAATACTATATATTCTGCCAAAACTAATAACTTTTGCATGCTGTTCGACAATAATCTTTTTGATACATTTTGACAAAATGTAATTTTCCAACATGCTCAAATGTCCCTTTCATGAGGTCAATTATCAGTGCGAGTTTGGAGTAGTGCTTATTAGCTAATAAGCATGAATTAGTTACAGGGTAAACGTATTATCGTTCTCTTTGATTTAGAGATTTAAAAACATGCCCTACTTATCACTAGTGTTCTTATAATTATAATTTTTATTCACTCTGACATTACGGGTGTAATTTGGCGGTACGTTTGTGTTCACAAGATAGATAACTTAAATAAGTAAAATTGTCGGAGTTATCTTTCTTTATTTTAACTTTGGAGAAAAAAACGAAATAAAACTTTTTGATTTGATTTGAACATATTTTATTGATTATACTTTACAAATGGGATTGGGCAAAAGTTCTCAAAACTTATTACGCCCTTTCCCTACATATACATTATACCAAACATATTTACATACATGGGTTTCAGCTTAAAATGAAATAACAATAATAATAATAATATAATAATAATATATAATAATCAGAGTAAAACACATTCAATAGAATATATTTTATATGTAATAGACATGCTGTATAAGATTTACAATTAGAAATAATTATTGTATCAACCAAATCGTCCTGACTTTTTAATGAAAGTTTGTACAATAGAGAATAGGTATTCATTTTCAAAATCATTTAACGATTTGTCTCCCCAGAGTAAAGTGTGAGTATCGACAGTGTGTAATTTACCCATTCGCAAAAATTTGTCAAAAAATTCATTCCTGGCTTCTGTATATTTTTTGCATGAGAAGAAATAATGATGAGAATCCTCCACTCTTCCACAAGAACATAGTGGACTCAAGATTACATTACATCAAAAAAGATCGCTATTAAGCACACAGTTATGTCTAAGCCCCGTGTGTATTATATTTAAGCGTCGATTTCCATAACTGAAGTAAGAGGGTGGCATTTGTTTATTGTAAGAAATAGACCGTTTAAAAATAGATAAGGAGGGAGAATTTCTTACATTAAGAGGTAATGAGTTCCATTCTTCAATAACAAGGGGAACGTAAGTTGATTTGTAAGCTTGCAATCTGCATTTGGGTATGTTATAGTTCTGCGAGTTTCTCGTACTGTTACTTGATGAATTACATCGTAAGTTAGGGATTATATCAGTGAGATATTCAGGAACTTGGTTTTTATCAATTTTATACATTGTAGTTAGTCTGGTCTTTTTCCTTCTTTCATGTAATGGTTCCCATCCAGTTTCAATGTAAAGTGCATCTTTAGAAGCTAACAGAGTTAATCCTGTGACAATTCTAGCAGCACATAATTGTAATTTTTCTAATTTTTCGCTGTCACCTATATTACATCCACCCCACACCAAGGAAGCGTATTCTAAATGTGGTCTGATAAAGGTTGTGTACATGAGTGAAAGAGTTTTTCGGTTGACAACAAATTTAAGTTTTTTTAACAAGCCCAATTTTTTATATGCATTGACTAGAATAGAATCAATATGTGTAGACCAACTTAGATCTTGCGAGAAAAAAATTCCTAAATGTTTATGAAAAGAAACATTAAATTCTAGCTGACTTTGCTGGAAGAAAAGTTTAGGATAAATAACACTTTTTTTCAGGCTAAAAAATATTGCTTTAGTTTTAGTAGGATTGAATTTAAGAAGCCATTTTTTCGACCAGATTTCTAGCTTGTTAAGATCAGAATTCAGTTTGTTTTCAATAGTATTAACATTTTTAGATGACTGTTGTAGGGAGTTATCGTCTGCAAATAATCTACAAAAACTTGTCATTTCTTCAGCAACATCATTAACATATATAAGAAATAATAGAGGTCCTAACACTGAGCCTTGAGGGACACCGGCGTGTATAGGTTTTTCGTCAGATAGCAAGTTTCTGTATAAAACTCTTTGTGATCTACCTTCTATGTAACTCTTTAACCAATGAAACATATTTCCCTCTATACCATAAGTTCTAAGTTTGAACAAGAGACCCTTGTGCCACACACGATCAAATGTTTTAGAAAGATCACAGAATATCATACAACAATTTTCACCATCATCGATGGCTTTAACAATAGTATCATATGTTTCTATTAATTGATATACAGTGGAATGACCTGGTAAAAATCCAGCCTGGTATTTATAAAAAAGACTGTTGTCACGAAAGTGATTATACAAGTGTTTGAATATGATTCGTTCCATTATTTTACCAATACAACTTAACAATGACACAGGTCTATAATTAGACATAACAGATGGATCATCTTTTTTAAATAAAGGGAGAACATTGGCAACTTTCCATTTCAAGGAAAAATACAATCAACTAATGACCTATTAAACAATAAACATAATGGTTTTACAATAGTATACATGGTGGATTTCAACATCTTGTGACTAATATTATCTGGACCTATTGCTTTGTAAACAGGAATAATTGAAATAATATCTATAATCTCTTGTTCATCAATACAGACTGTATCAAATGGGTTATTGCACACAGAATTGAAATTAGGTAAAATGGCGTCGTTTTCGTCAATACAAGTGATAGAAGCAAAATAATCATTTAAAACATCTATTTTCTCTTCATTTGTAAAAGCCACACATGCATCACCATTAACAAAGGTATACTGTAGAGGAGGAATATCGGTAGTAGATTTTACTTTAAATATATCTCTCAATAACTTCCAGTAAAGTTTGGAATTATTTTTACTTGCGTCTGTAATATGATGCTCTATGTTATTATGATAGTTTTCAATGGCGATTTTTTTCATATTGTTAAACTTATTCCTGCATTTCTCATATTTTTCCCAGTCAGAATTTCTTTTTGTCCTTTGGGCCCTACTAAATAATCTATTCTTGTTTCTATGTGTTTTACGCATAGCCGAATCAAACCAAGGTTTATCTTTCGGACGAATTACAACCGATTTTTCAGGAATACATTCCTTTACTTTATTCAAAAATGTTGATGTAAAATTTTTCCTTGCTTGATCTATATCAGGTTCCTCAATTATAAGCGTATTCCAATCAGTATTTTCAATGAGAGAATTCAATTTATCCATATCTGCGTGCTTATATAACCAAACCTTTCTTTCGTATGATTGATTTTGAATAACATCTGATTTAACAAAAACATATGTTCCTTTATGGTCACTTATAAAATTATCAACATGAACAGTTCCAGAGTGAAGCACCTTGATGTCTGAGCTAACCAGAATTGGGTCAATAAGCGTGCTCGATCTACTCGTGACTCTCGTTGCTTCATTGACAATATTGCTAAGGCTATACTGAGACAAAATTTCGTTAACAATGTGAGTGCGTGGAATATCTAAAAAATCTACATTTAAGTCTCCAAGGATAGTTATCTTATTGGATATATCAGAAACTTTTTCAATGGACCACATTACGTTTTTCCAAAAGGATTTATCAGAATTCGGAGGCCGATATAGACAGCAAAGGTAAATATTACTTATAGGATCGCTAACTTCTATCCATATACATTCCGTATTCAAAGGTTCAAGGTCAGTGCGTCTTATGGCTCGAAATGAATCGGATACATAAATCAGGGTACCGCCCCCATATGAGTATATAAAATTTTTTTTCCCCACGAACCAGGAAATATTTAGCTACCCACGAACATTGACCCCCACGAATAAAAATGATTTCACAGTATAAGCAGCATTAATAGGATTGTTACGGTGTAAAATACAACATTTTTGGACTTATTTTAAATTACCGTGTAAATTAACTTTTCGGACTTTGTGTAAATTGTTGTCAAAACTTTTCTTATATTTCGGCAAATGTGATAAATTATATAAATTCCGCACAGCCTTAATCCCACCGGTGTGTTCCCCGAATGGCTACTAGGAAAAAACAACAAGTAATTATCACACTCAATTAAGGGGCCCTCTAAGGGGTACAGGTAGACTTACCTGTGCTTACCTGGATAAGCAATATTTTATAAATCAGATATATTTTAATTCAGAGGGTTTTCTATTTTCCGAAATATACTGAATAAATGAATAAATATAAGTAGGTGTAGTTTGAAGAAATATGATTATTTTAATTTTACCTTCAATTTATTTTTTTTCCAAAATATTAATAGTATTGGTTGAGAACTGCTTTTAGATAAATTAACACAAATGTTTGGGTTTTTTCTCTTAAAAGAATATAGATATTTTTGTAAAGTGTTTCTATAAAGTTTTGTTTAATTTATTTTAATTATTTATCATTTTAATTATCAAAACATGCGATGTGGAGATGGACTAAATAAATTGTAAATACATATTGTATGTGTGATATGAAAGTGAAACAGTGTTATTTCATATGTAATGTGAAAATCAGTGCTGCTAATCAATAGAACTTCAAGATAATTTGTAGTTTTTAATATGTTTTGTGCTTGTAAAATATTTATTTAGAAAATATGTATACAAAATATTTATTCATAATAGTGCTCAAATTAAAAAAGATGAAATAAAAATTCATTTTATTTTGTTGCGATTCTGGTAGATTATTCTTACAGGTAAGTCTACCTGTACCCCTTAGAGGGCCCCTTAATTGAGTGTGATAATTACTTGTTGCTTTTTTCCAGTAGCCATTCGGGAAATAAACCATCCCACCTGAGGCATAGTCAGAGATTGGACAGTTAATTCCTTAATTGACATCTGTTTATATTTATTGACACTTAATCTTTCATCTTTAATTCTGTTATATACATACTGCTAAAATGTCACCATTCGCTCAATAATTGTTTGATACTTGATTTCTTTATACCTTTTGTTAATCCTTTTATTTTACTCTGTCTTTGTTCAGTATGTATGTTTTGTTGTGAAAAATTATAGTCAGTTGGATACATCCCAAACTTATGTAAAAGTATGTTCTTTGCTGATTCTATATAAAAGTACAAAATTAGTAACTCGTGATGGTGTCTTTGAGGTTTTAAAGAATCTGGGTTCAACAATAAGAGGAAAGCTCACGGTTGACCCAGAATCATTAATAGACGGACGAAATCATCCCGTAAAGGGATTTTCAATAGATCGGTGGTCGGCGCACGACAATTTTTTGAATTTTACAAATAGCATTTTCAGTGAAGTTTTCTTTGCAATATTCCCCATTTTATAAAGGTGAGTTATTTCTCCTGATGGGAACTCTTTTACTGTGTTTAAGGAAGGCCCACACTTTTACGGATCCGGTTCTAATTTTACACATATAAAATAAAATAAAAAAAAATTATGATTTTCACTTTTCTATTGATATAAATCTTTTCGATTGATTGAGAATGATTTAGCAAGTAAATATTTGTTTATTATAGTGTTATTGTGCATATGAAGCATATAATATACATTATTTATGGAAAATAAAACTTTGCATTCTGTCCATAAGACCTATATGTCATTTAGAACTTATCCAGACACAAAATTCTTAATTGCTTTTAAAGACCTAAATCTTTTTAATTTTCTTTTAAGCAAACTAACCTGAGATCTATTTTTATTGATTAAGAGCCTATATCATCCATTTAATTTTTATTATTTAAAAATTTTACATTGAATAATTGAAAAAAATTGATATTTCAAAAATAGGGGGTTTACGTCTTCAAAAGACTGTTTTGTTAAAATTCTCTGGTCAATCATAATAAAGTAGATGTTTTTGTTAACATTAGATATAATTCTCAATAGTTTTAAAGAAAAAATGGCATCTAAACATATTGGATTTTAAGAATTATAAAAAAATAAAGATATTTTGAGATTTTTTTTTCTGAAAGGCATGGACAGATTCAACACCGATTTGTTAATGTTTTGCAGTAAAAATTTCAAATTTTCTCTAGGTAAATGAATATTTTTGATCTTCATAAGTTTTAACATAAATTTGATGTGATTTGGTGCATAACTAAGAGAAAATATGATATCACACTTTTTTATGTGCAATTTTGGCTGTTGAGTTTTTAGAGGTATGTGTGCTGAGACATGTTGTATGAAAATCAATCTGCAAAGATATGTCTTTTAAGGGTGTTTTAGTAAGTTTAAGACTTGTTAAAAGTATTCAAATTGAAAAATTATCAGTTTGACAGAAAATTCTGAAAGTACGGACCTACCTTAATTAATATGCATGCGCTATAAATAAAGTCACTTCCGCGGACGTTCTTGTTGTAAACATGTTCATGGTTAAATGCTTCAGTCATATGGAAACATGTTATTGTGTTTGTGAATAAAAAGAAATCTTAATTGATTCGTTTTTTTTTAAATTGCCCACTCATAGTCTCTTTCTGAATTTGTATTCATCTTAATAGTAGTATAATATGGCGCTGTGTGAGCCCCCCCCCCCCCCCCTTCCTCTTACCAAAAAAAAAAACCGAAACAAATTACTGATAAAATGCTGATACATATTCGAAAAGGCCTATTTTTTAAAAGCTACTTTTCGGTAGTGGATGTTCTTCAGACGGATCATCATTATTTACAAAATGTGCAGAACAAATATAAGAATTTTTAGTTATAAAATTTTTTCGAATTAATCTAGCCTGGTGCAGCCATATTTTCTTCTCTGCATCTCTAGGAATTTTTTGGAGACTGATGACATGTCTATTTACAGTTTTACCTTAAAAATTGCTGCATCGTCTTCCGCGACCGATACCAAGAAACTGCGTTTTTGCTCGATTGCATGTCATAGAATAGAATTTTTACTTACAAGAACACAGTTGGTGACAATTAAAGGCCTATTTCATTTGAATTAACCGTGATAGTCCAGTCAATCTAGCTCAAAAACACCCAAACCTCAAACAAATTGCAACAGAAATTTTTCCAGTGGAATTCTGTTATTTATAATGTGCCTTTTGATATATCAAAACTCTAGAAAAATATATTTGTCCAAACATCATTTTTTTTTCGATAATCAAAAAAAAACAATATTTGTTTAGAAATGCCAATAAATCTCCTTTTGAATAGACATTCTATTTATGCATAAAAATAGTTTTGCAAGGAATATGATCTTGAAATTTTTTGACAGTCATGCAGATATGCAACTGAAACCGTTGATTATTTCATTAATTCCTGTGGATTCCTGTTCCCATGGCCACAGAAATAATAGAAAAATAAAACCTTTTCCAATTGATTCCTTAGTACGGCTTTGTGCAGGGACAAAAGTATGTAGTTATAGTAGGAATGAATTAGTATAGTATTAATTAATCATAGAGGACCTAAGATAATTTTTAAAAAGTTATAGGAGATAATGTAAGCACAGACATCCAATATTTTTTTTTCAGGGTTGGGGGCATAACATCTCACAGAGGTTAAGTCTCATAATTTTTTGACAAGCAAAAAATAAATAAACAAATAAGTAATAAGAATTTAGAATAAATAATAAATAAAAATAAATTTATTTCAAGGGATATGCGATTTTATGGATATTACGGTATATCGCAATCATTTTTTTTTGGGGGGGGGGGAGGCGGGTACGTATTCTGATGCGGAGACCTAGGTACATATCACAAGGTCCAGAACTTATTTAAATCATTTATTTATTAAACCTTTTTAATAAGAATTAGGGAAAGCCTAAAAAAAATTGTAAAAGGTAAAAAAAAACGGCACGTTACCATCTAAAAATGATAAATTTTATTTAGATAAAAGTTTCAAAAAAAGTGGAAATTTGCTTTTTATTTTTAAGAAAAATAATGTCATCTAAAATCATTGTAAAAATTGCTTTTAAAAATATTGTCTCAAACGGTTTGGGTATGTTTTTAGTTAACTGAGCCCGATCCGTAGTTTGAGACAATTCTTTTTGTCAATTAGACTATCCTTGCAATCAGGTTTGTCCTTTATCTAGAAAGAGAGGGGAAGAGTGGGAAATATAAATGTTTTGTCTTTATTAGCGCAATCGTAGAATGGATCTTAAATTAAAGTAAAACGGTCAAGTTGAAATAAATGTCACAGAATATATACATAAAAAAATGTATGAAAACATGATGACCTGATGTGACACAAGAACATAGCAACTTTCACAATAAAACAATATACAAATTATTTGACATAGTAGACATATAAAAAATTAAGTATTAATTAATTCAGCTAGGAATAGAGAGATGATTATTTACATATCTCTATCAAATTTTGAACTCTTAAAAAGTTTTAAGAATAGAATTTTTGCTCGTCATTATGCACTTCTCAAACGATTTACATATTTCAGAATTACAAAAATTCTTTCTCCCTACATATAAGAGTTGTACTTGTTGATATGTCTTATTTCCCTTTAGCTAACTATTGTCAAAATAATTAAACAAGATATAAATGCAATAAGCGTATTTACAAAAACCATAATTAATTTTTGAGTGTACTAAATTCAAATCTTAATTAATTCATATAAAAGAAAAATGAAAGTAAATAATTTAAATACAAGTACATACCTAGAAATAGAGGCGAAGAGTGGGAAATATAAATGTTATGTCTTTATTAGCGCAATCGTAGAATGGATGCGCATTTCCCAACTCTTGCCCAATTTAAAATTTGAAAATTGACCAATCAAAAATTAAACTCAAGATTTTAAGATAACAATTGGTGAACAGGCAATTAACGAGTAATGATAATTAAATGACAGTTATAAACAATTTGAAACGAAAACAACTCAACATTAGAAAACAAGGTACTCGCTTAATTATGACATCTTGGAACTGAACAACTAATTGGTTAACATCTGTCCGATACTGAGAAAAAATAATTACACTTACATAAAAAAAAATAATAATCATATACAATTTGACTCAGATGTCACAATAAAATAATAAGATTGAACCAGGAAGTAAACAAAATATTAGCATTCATACAACAAATAGAAAAAAGTGAATAAAGGAAAATACGTGACACATATCTTAAAATGTAAAATATAATTATTTAATAACCAAATTAACGCTTTGATAGAGGCTTTATATGCGACTGAATGAATTTATACAAAAATGTAAAAACAGTAAAAATCAAAGTGTGACAATATCATGATACATGTATTATCGTGATATTTTGAGGAAAAAATCATGATATATCGTGATACAGAAATGTTTGACGATACTCATCCCTATATAAAATTACCCCAAACATCAAAACATCTTTCAGGGGATGGAGTGGTATAATTTTATAAGGTATATGACTTCTTTACATTTCAATGAGTCCTTGGGAATGGGTTCATGGACATTACATACCAGAGGAACCTTTTAACTCTAAACATTTTAGAGGGAGGGGGCTCTCTCCGAGATATCTACCTTTATAGCAATGTATATGCATGGGACATTTATTCGAAATATGTTATATCTATAGTTAAGTAAAACCTGAACGAAGTCTTAAAAGTCAGATCCCCCATTGCTTTTATTTGAAACGTTAAAGATATCAAAGAAAAAAAACCCATAAAAATCTTCTAACCCTAGAATCCCTAAAAATGCATTAATGATTAACTCGAAACTGGAACTGGTTCCTCTCCTAAATCTTATCCTTAATACAGTATCCGAATTGCTTCTCACTATATTCAATATAATGTCCATTGCTAGTTTTTATATTCTTTCGGATTTATTTTGTAATTGTGTGTGTGGTGGGGGTATATCACAATATTTATTAAGCTCTTGGCACTTTGAAGTAAACGTTGCAGGTTTTCGGGATGAGAGCGTTTCTTGATACATGTAATCGTTGACATGTTCAATGGCCCTAAACACCGAGTAAAAGATTATTTGAAGCCCTTCGATCAGTATATGGTGAAGTTATTATCTAAGTAAAAATTTATCAAGCGGGGCGTAAAACATCACACAATCAACCAATCTGGTTCCTTTGGATGAGACCAATAATCCGAGGTCCGAGTAAAGGACAAAATTTGCAGCTCTCCATTTGCAAGTGCATGATGGTGTCTCCACAGTAGTGAAGAATTCTCAAGAGGGATGCTAAACAATAATCAAACAAACATTCGTTACATATTCATCTATGGCATTGAATCTTTCTTATGACAATTAAAATTTTCTATGCAGTTTTAAATGATAAATTCTACTTATTGTGATAGGAATTTGTGATAGGAATAGTATTTGTAATAACGTTTCCTATATATGCATGTGTATTTGAATAATTTTTTATTTAAAAGTTCTTGAACTTGGCGTAAAACAACATACTATCAACCGATCTGGGCCCTTTGGATGAGACCTATAAACAGAGGTCCCACGAAAAAGATCCCACAGTCTGCTGTAATTTGGATTAGTCGAAAATGTTGCGTAGTTTATAAAAGCTGAAATGTTCTAATCTATAACATAATAGGATACCGGTATGTTTTTAATAAAATATATGAAAATCTTACAATGCGACCTATTTCAAAGACTACACATAAAATTAAATTTCTTTTGTGACCATACTTGGCTCCAGGGTTATGTTCAGAAATAACCAGAAGCCAAATTTGAATCAAAGTGATTTATAATGTTTAAGAAATATGTTTACAAATAACAAATACAGCAAAATAAACTTTACGCAATAAGCATCATTGCACCAATACTAAATACACACAAACACAGGTCAAGAATAAGGCCATCTTTAAAATAATTAATGCTCGTTTAATGCAAATAAACAATTTAATAAACAAATAATGCTTCTGCAGACTCAGGGTAAAATTATTTGTAAAATCCCTATTCCAGGATAAAAAAAATTTCACGTCATGGAATGTAAAAAAAGTTTTGAGACGGGCCATTTTAGTCAGTCGGTCGGGAGAGGGCAACCAAACATTTTTTTTAAGATGTTCTAATCTAAATATTGCATGTATTTTTACTAGTAAAGTAGTATGATAGAATCAATATTCTAAAGAAGAAAAAAATTCTTTTTACAAAGTCAAACAACAAAAGTTTAACTTTTATGTAATAAAATATTTTTATGTTGCAATAAAACCACTAACGACTCTCCATAGATTATTTTCCCTTATGTATCACACATCTAGGAGAAGTTAACACAACATTTAGACATATATAAAATTCTCAAATCTTATATATACAAATCTTATATCTACAATAAATAGGTGAAATATAATATGTTTACAAATTGAATTATTAATTTTATTATGCTTGTTTAAAAGAAAAGAGGTTCATTTACAGTGGTTAAAATTGTACCCTTGTTACATATGGTAGCCCACACATATTTTTTTTTTCAAAATAGTAAATAATTATTTCTAAACAAGACACCTTTTGGCTTTATATATTTTCTAGAGTTTTTATATGTTAGTTAGAATACAATTTACTAATTATAAATTAAGAAAAAATTCTGTTGCAATTTGTTTGAGGTTTATGACAGTTTGACTGGACTATGTTTCCAGAATTTTTTATATTGTAAATTAATTGATTCACTGTATAGTATTAAATGAATAATTTAATCTCATGTGCTCATGTAACAAAGAAAGACTAATTGAAATAGCATCGACCTGAATTTGTGTTACATATGTCGTATAAAGTCTGAGCTGCATTTAATCAAAGTTTTAGCGTAGGATCGATATCTAAACAGAAACACGAAATAGATACAATAATTTCCTAGCGTATTCCTCGTTAATTAACGGAAGACATTAATTTCTGACAGGTGTTATTTATGTTTTTAAAATCCTTTCAGTGTAAGCACATGTATTTATTTTTATAAGTTATTCTTTTTTGTAAAAAATAATATGGTTTGAGAGAGAGAGAGAGAGAGAGAGAGAGAGAGAGAGAGAGAGAGAGAGAGAGAGAGAGAGAGAGAGAGAGAGAGAGAGAGGAAGAGAGAAAGACTCATGAAACCCCGTGTAACTGACATACATGTACATCTGTGAAAAAATATATGTACCGTAATTATATTGAATTCATGATTAATAAGTCTAATAATTTTTAATTTCCACAACTTTGGTTCATATTCAACTGTTCAACCCATTTACACAATCGTTCTCTGTACCTGTACGCAGAGCATCACCTCAGTGTCAATCAAATTCGCATGAAAGTTGATTTGAAACATTCTTTTGGTCAGTTCTGAGTTCAAGTGTGTAACACACTAAACTGACATCCAGCGATATTCATCTTCCACAGTTTATACTGCGGTAAAGTTATATAAGGGAAATGTAGTATTGTATGTGCCAAGGAGCTGGTACTGAAATAAGTAGCTTTTTCAACTTTGGGCAAGGTTTTTCTTTGCTTGTCAACTTTTCCAGGTAAGATTGATTGATTGATTATATATAGTTTAACGTCCGTCTTCAGAATGTTTCACTGATATGGAGACGTCACCATTGCCGGTGAAGGGCTGGAAATTAAGGCCTATGCTCGGCACTTACGGCCTTTGAGCAGGGAAGGATCTTTATCCTACCGCACCTGCTGTGACACGGGGCCTCGGTTTATACGGTCTCATCCGAAGAACCGTCCCATTTAGTCGCCTTTTACGACAAGCAAGGGGTACTAAGGACCTATTCTAAACCGGATCCCCAAGGGGCAAACAAAAAAAGAACTGCGAACGATAGTATTGTTCTCCCGCCTACCTCCACGCCAATTTTCAAACGTTAACATATTCGATGAATTTTTAATATTTTTTATAAATAATTATACAAAATTTCATAAAACATTACTTATTTGGGAAAACAAAGAGAGATAACTCTAAAATTTTGGTAGTACTTGTGTTTTTTACTATAGAAATCAATGGAAAACGGAAAATATTTTTAAAACATCTTTCCCCCCAGTGTCACAAAAATTCCTTTTTACAGGTTATATGGAATGGTATTTCACAAATCCATACTAAATCTTTTTGTGTGACACTGGGGGGAACATATGTTTATTTACAAAAAACGATAAAAATGCTTATTTTCCACCAATTTCAAAGTGATATACAACTGAAACACTATATTTTATTGAAATATTTATGTTTTATTCATTTGTCTAAAACATAAGAAAAGATATATGGACCATTTAATCATATCCAAAACTATTTCAAAATACAGTGATGCTTGAAACTCCAATTTTAATGGAAAAAATCGTCTACCCCCCTTTTTTCAAGAGCTGGAATTATGGATAATTTACTGTTTAGCGGTGGTATTAAGACGATTTATCAATTACCATTAAACTGTTCTTTGTATTAAACAAAGATTTTATGACCAAATTGCTATTCATATTGAATTAAATGGTTCCAAAATGTAGGCGGGAATCGAGAGTTAGCGTGCGTGTTTCTTTGTTTGGCTGCCCCTTCTAAATACGATGCTACGTGCATGGCTAATTCGTATAGCTTTCTAGAAAGGGGGGGGGGGGGCTAACAGACCCTTTATAAAATCGCTTATTATCTAAAAAGACTGCAAACCATTTCCTTCTTTTAAATTTTTTAAATGCAGCGTGTAAGTTGATCACTATTTTGTTGGATGATCGTAATTCGTAGTCCGCGGAAGTTATGCTAGTGTAGAAGAGTTCCGATTTTTAGGAGAGATAACTCACTTTTGAAAATGGGGAATAATGGGGATTTAAGAAGTTCAATGCGATAGATTATCGACCAAATTACCTTGCTAAAAGTTATTTTGATTCTAGATAAGAATACGCTTCATTAATATTCAAATATGCTGGAGTTCTTCATTGACAACTCTCATGTAATATGGAAAATATCTTCCAACGAATTGTTGGAATTTAAACCAATTGTGTCCGTATAAAACCGACCTGTTTTTTTTAAATATATTAACGAATCCTTGTTTTAAAAATGAACTATTGTAAAAAAAAAAAAATGCTATGCCTTGATATATCCCAGTAAATTCAAAATTAAATACATTAAAATTAAGCAGGTAAAACTCCTATTGCATTTTTGTCATACAGTAAAATAACTATTTTCATGGGGATTAATTTTCGTTGTTTCGATTTTTTTTTTTGAGAGACCAACAAATGTATGACTACTACGAAATGTAAAACGTCATATGCATTACATATTTTATATTCTGCGACCATGAAATTAAATCCCCACAAACCAAAATTTATTCCTCAAACCTTATAAATTATACCCTACGAAAATATGTGATTTTTCAGTATTCACAAATTCTATGGCGGTTATGGTTACACTATCTACACGTATATATAAAGCCTAGCTTCGGGTATCTTTGAATTTTTTTTCCTAGTTTATAATTCTAATATCATAGCAAAAGTACAACAATAATCAAAATTCGTTGAAAGTATGTTCTTTTCCTTCAAATGAATACCAAGTACCTTTCTCGCGAAAATAAGATTTTGCGAAAATTTGATAATCTACAGTATAAAATAAAATAAATTCATTATTATAGAAACATTTTATTCGTGGGTTCAATGATCGTGGGGGAAGCAAAATTGTACTCATTCATGGTGAATCAATTTCCTTTCTACAGTAAATTCAATGAATCAATATGTTTAACTTTCGGGTCGTGTGAACGTTCGGTTCGTGTAAATTATCAAGAAAGGACCACTAACGAATTCCACGGACATTGGTCCCCCACGAACAGTGATGATTCCAATGTTATCTGTACATCTGATTGCAATATAGAGGTATAATGATAGGTGTGACCTCTTAACAAGGGATTTTAATTCACCGTAGGCATCTCTTCTCACCTAGTGTTTTCAGGGGTACTTAATTTTGCCTTCTGTGCGATTCATTTTTTTACGGATATTTGAGGGAGTCATTACATCTGAGGCAGTTGTGATTTTTACATGTGTCAACTTTTTTTTAAAATTTTAATCATCATATTTCAAATTTATAATGGTGTCTTTCACTAATTAACAATTTTCAATTGCCAATGACTAATTGGCAATTGAAAATTGTTAATTAGTGAAAGACAATGGTTTATTGAAGATGACATATCAGTGGAGAAAATTTCCTTTATACACTGTTGATGCCTGTCCTGACAACAAAGCAAAATGGGATGCAGCTTCAAAGAGGTTGAACTGTACAATGAATTCAAAAGACTTCAAAAATAGATATCATTGTATGGCAACACGAGAACGAACACGATTGGTTGAGTTTTGTTATCCACTAACAAGGAGCATATTTGGAAAAGGTTTTCATCTTCAATATGATAAATAAAGATCTGTGCATTTTCCAAAGTATTATGAAAAAAATATTGAATTAACGTAAAAACATGATAACTTGTGAATATCAATAAATTTTTAACACGTATAATGCCTAAAACAGATTATTACTCAACGAATATTTTTAGAAAAAGGTGGTTTCACAATCAGGGTTACTATGCTTTTTGAATTCATTATGTCTTCATTTGCGATGCTATGTCTTTTATAATTGTAGGACAATGTATTATTTTTGATGCCTCCTTTGCTTTGGACAATTATACCTGTCTTCACTTCAATGATGGATGCCCGGATTCACATTATTATACAGATCATTTTTACAAATGTGAGTCTGTTATATATTTATCTTACGATTTCTCAAAATGTACTCGTATGGTATTCTTTCATTCATTTTGATCACTGTTTTAGAGTGAACTCTTGCACACTATTTTAAAGCAGTTCCCAAAACATTCTGAAACTCTTTTGAAGTGAGGATTGTTTGTTTTACCGAATTTCGGCTATTGTGTCAGAGTTTATTGTGAGAATGTACAGTGTTTTAGTGTAATATTGCCAGTTTGGGTGGGGTGGGGGTGGGGGCTCGCTATAGGGGGGGGGGGTACTCATCTTGATTATCGCCTTTGACGTTTTTAGCTCACCTGAGCTAAAACTGAGGGTCAAATTATGACCCCCGGGGGAAGGGCGGGGCCACAATGGGGAATCAAAATTTTACATAGAAATATATAGGAAAAATCTTTGAAAATCTTCTTCTCAAGAACCACTGGGCCAGAAAAGCTGAAACTTATGTGGAAGCATCCTTGTATAGTGTAAATTCTCAATTGTTCAAATCATGACCCCCGGGGGAAGGGCGGGGCCACAATGGGGAATCAAAATTTTATATAAGAAATATATAGGAAAAATCTTTCAAAATCTTCTTCTCAAGAACCACTGGGCCAGAAAAGCTGAAACTTATGTGGAAGCATCCTGGGGTAGTGTAGATTTTAAATTGTTCAAACCATGACCTCCGGGGGAAGGGAGGGGCCACAATGGGGAATCAAAGTTTTACATAGAAATATATAGGAAAAATCTTTCAAAATCTTCTTCTCGAGAACCACTGTGCCAGAAAAGTTGAAACATGTGCACATGGGAGGAACCTGGGGTAGTGTAGATTTCAAAATGTCTAAATTATGACCAGTGGGGTAGGGTGGGGATGCATTATGTATTGCAAGGAGGAAATCTGGTAAAGAACAGAATGGTCAAAGCTTCTCAGGTGAGTGATGTGGCCCATGGGCCTCTTGTTATTTAAATAGATTGATAATTTTTTTTCTGAACCGATTTATCTGACCTTTTATTGAAATTTTGCAACTATTATATCTTAAACAATTGCATCATAGATAATTATATATTAATCAAATAATAAAACTTATCTCTGTCATACAGTAATTCTATTAACATTAAGATAAAAGATTATAACATTAATATCTATTTTATTTTTCAGATCCCAGTTGTTTTCAGATTGACCCAAACTCAAAATGCTTCTTATCCGATTTATTGTGCATCAAAAAGAATCGGTAATCCCCTAATAAACATTTTTTTTTACTTAAGTGAATATTGAAACTGACTTAACAAATTTAAGCGTCTTCTTTCTTTTTCAGCATTACTACAGTGTTATATGAGGATTTAACGAACCGAAATCCGACGACAGATACACAGACTAGGTTAAATTTAGTTTTCGTCTTAGTAACTTCTGCTATCCTTTTAAGCATACTAGTTGGAATTATCATATATGTAAGAATCAAGTTATGCTTCAAAAAAGAGCGACAAGATCTGGAGAAAAATTAGGAAGCTATGAACCTATTGCCTAAAACATCCAGCCCTCCCAATGTCCTGTATGTCACGACGGTGGAGAAGGAAAACGAGAGAAATATGGGTAAAAATACAGTTTCTACATATTTGCATATTTTACATAATACTTTTGATAGCATATGTATCCAATTTTCTTTTGATGTGATATTATTTGTCTTTTACGGTAATTATTCAAAAATAGAAAGTAATTTTTCGGACCCACAAGAAAAGGTAATACTCAAGAAATGCAGAAAGCATTTAGTTGGAAATTCAAACGGAAGTACTTTTTTTCATCCTTACATTTATATGAAAAATGCTTATTTTTCCAAAAGAAATGATTGAAAAAAGTCTCAGCTGACTTTGGTTATAAAGCTAAAATACTGCATTTCCTATAGGAAATAGTATTGGTTAGAACTCACTTAAATATGGTTCTGTCTTTTGATCAGAAAACCAGTTTTTCACACGAATAAAGACCTGTCTTTGCTGTTTAAACGTGTTTTTGCTGTAGTAAGTTTTTTGGAGAGTTGCTTATATTCTTTCTGTTCCTTCTATGCAGAGGAGTTGACAATATATAGTTTCCAATGATGCTTTTAAAAACTTTAATAAACCAGGGAAATGTGATGACATTTTGTTCAGATTGATTAGTTTTGTAAAATATCACATTCTCAAGATAAAAAAATTAAAAGTCATGGTTAAATATCATGATTGCATGTCAGTGTTGAGATTACTCTATAAGACAAGAGGCCCATGGGCCTTATAGGTCACCTGAGCATTATGCAACAATTTTCCAGTGATTGAATTTGATTCTTGTTTTAATCCAGATGCTATGGCATTCACAATTTTGAAATAGGCACCATTGATCATCATAACAATACACTTATCAGTTGCTTAGTTTGTTTACTTAATACAGTGTACCCATAGGCAGGGTAGGGGAACAAAAATGCATTTCAAGTAATCAGTAATATTCAGCATGATTAGTAATGCCCCAATCACACATGAATTCCTGACCCTTAGGCCTAGATCCACACATAGCACAATTTTTGAAAAGACACCCTTGCTTTTCAAAAATATTTGATAAATATCAAGGAGCAGATCTCAAACAATTCATCCAGTTTCAGTATATAAGTACAGTCCCCCCCCCTCCTTTATGGTACCCCTGACCCTGGGGCCTTAAAATTCACAATTCTGGAAGATTAGGACCCTTGCTCATCATAACTACATAGGTAGTTCATCTGCTTAATACCAAGGAGCAGAGAAGAAAACTTTCAAAGATTTAGTGTATTTTCACTGTATAATCAATAGAGCCCCACCCTATCACTAGAACCCCTGACCCTGGGGCCATAAAATTCACAATTTTGGTAGAGGCACTCTTGCTCATCATAACTATGCTCTTAGTTAGTTTATTTGATACCCAGAAGCAGAGAAGAAGATTTTCAAAGAATTCATGTATTTTCACTATATAATCTAAAGAGCCCCCCCCCTTACACCAGAACCCCTGACCCTGGGGCCAAAAAATTCACAATCTTGGTAGAGGCACTCCTGCTCACCATAACTATGCACTAATTTAGTTTATTTGATACCCAGGAGCAGAGAAGAAGATTTTCAAAGAATTCATATATTTTCACTATATAATCTATAGAGCCCCACCCTAACACCAGAACCCCTGACCCTGGGGCCATCGAATTCACAATTTTGGTACAAGCACTCTTGCTCATCATAACTATGCACTTAGTTAGTTAATTCAATACCCAGGAGCAGAGAAGATATTCAAAGAATTCATGTATTTTCACTATATAATCTAAAGAGCCCCACCCTTTCAACAGAACCCCTGACCCTGGGGCCATAAAATTCACAATTATGGTAGAGGCACTCTTGCTCATCATAACTATGCACTAAGTTAGTTTATTTAATACCCAGGAGCAGAGAAGAAGATTTTCAAAGAATTCATGAAATTTCACTATATACTTATTTAGTCCCACCCTATCACCAGAACCCCTGACCCCGCGGCCATGAATTTCACAATTTTGGTAGAGGACTCAATGCTGATTACAATCATGCAAACAGTTTGACTGCTTGATGTCTAGGAGTAAAGAAGAAGATTTTTAAAGATTGCACTAATTTTAGTGGTTTTTGCCCCACCCCATCCCCCTGGCCCCAGGGGGGCAGGGCCCATGAAATTCACAATTTTTGTTCCCCTTCACCCATAGATGCTATATGCTAAATTTGGTTGAAATTGGTTCAGAGGTTTCAGAGAAGAAGCTGAAAATGTTCAAATGTAAACGCACGACGAACGACGACGGACGAAAAGTGATAGCAATAGGATACCTGAGTTTACTCAGGTGACCTAAACATAGAGAAAACCAATTATATCGTATTAAATTAAAATACATTAACCTGACTGAAATCGGCAGAGCTACACGCTGCCTGTATATTTAAATTATATTTATCTTGTAATAATATACAATTATTGCATAATAGTGATAGAGACATGAAGATTCCCCGAGGGCAACACCCGAGGGAAATATGGTTTTTCAAGGGCAAAGAAATCTTCAAGTCTCCTGAACATTCATGCAATATTTTTTTTATTATACCGAATCATCACAATGCAGGATATATAAAGAAAATCCAATAAATGAAGTAAAAATTTGATGACATCAATATGAAACAGGTGTAAGTTACACCACTAACCGTGCTTCATATAAAAAATTCTTCGTGACAAATCATTTTGATTCATAGTTTGAAAAATGACTAGAGGTGCCTGAAATATAAATGAAAATATTTTCAAAATAGGGACCAATATGGGAAAAGAAGAATATTTGTCGATAAGGACACAGTTTCCCGAATTTTTCATACGTTTGCAGTGGATAATTCCTAAGGTTTCGGATTTCCTATACCGTATAAGTAGAAATTTTAGCGAGGATTTAATTTTGGCATTATTAGCGAGGGTGCTGACATCGCTAAAATTTAAAATCGCTAAATATTAATTGTGTATTATTTGTTATAGCTTCTTTAGTTAGCATTTTAAAATCGCTAAAATTACTTCTCGCTAAAAATAAAATACTAGATTTCTGGTAGAAATCGCTAAATTTGCGTCTCGCTAAAATTTCCACTTATACGGTATTTAGTGTGGGGTAATTGTGTCAAAAGAATTTGTTCCAGGGATTCTTCTGAAATTTATAATATCCATATCATCTTTTGGAATATGATGGTCACGTAACATGTACAAAATGTTTATTGAAGAGATACGTATATATACTTACTTTCGATACATCCATTGTTAATGACAATTTGGCGATTTCTATCAAATATTAAAGAATAATTAAACGGTAATTGATAAGTAATATGTAACCAGTGTCAAATAGTTGGATACTTATATTTTCAACCCTGTCTATGAGTTGGGATGGGGGCGGGGGTAGATGATGTTTCCGATTGAAATCAGTCTTTAAAGTGTCACTAGATTTTAAAAATATTCTTCGGTTCCATACAAATATCATCAATTTTTTCTTACACAATTTTGTTTAGGCTGCACAGAGGCTTAATAGGCATAAAAGTATATTTCTTTGAGCTGGATGTTAATTTCAATATATAATCTATACATTAAATCGCAGCTAACTAGTAATAGGAGTTTATTAGTATTAAATTGAAGCAATTTTGCAATGTCACATGACTTTGTTGTTCACGTGACGGACACTTATGAGAAAAATATGAAAAATCGAATCAGCATAAGAGCAAAACAAAATTTTTGTGAAAAGTTTGTTACATAAATCAAGTTACCGTGATCTTAGGTACATTTAGGTACATAGAAAAGAGCATTTTTACCGATAACCTTATTTTTTTTTCAAATTGACTGATTGTTTATTCATTTGACAACTACAATGTAATTGCTTTTTATTAATCTTGTGATATATTTTGTCACCTACGAACAACTCTATTTCAGCCATGAAAAATGTATTATTATTATTTATCGTTTGAACAAAATTTGAACGATTTCTAAATTTATGTTTATGCAGCAAATTAGCAATTCTATAGTAATTTCACAGTTGAATTAAAATCTTTAATATAAATAAAATTATATTTAGACAGATTTTTTTTAATTCAGTAATCTTAATTAAACATTTTAGTAAAAACGTAAAGGACAATTGAACATCTAACAATTAATAGTTATCACAATGAGAAAACAGGAACACATTTCAAAATGTTAAGAATTTTTTTTATTTTAAATAGTGAATAATCACTGATATACTAGTGAAAAAGCCAAAGATAACATCTTAAAATTCTGACATAAAGGTTACTGGAAGGAGACAGAAAGGACACTGAAGGACAACAAAAAAGATCACTTAAATGTTATTGTAAATCGCATAAAGGTCATTGAAAGATAACTGAAAGGTTCTCGCTGGATGGTACCTGAAAGGTACATGTATTGTGGATGAAAGGTCCCTTAAAAGTTCCTCTCGACTGAAAAGTCGCTTTAAGCCGCCTTTCAATTTTAACTGAAAGGTCGCGTCTCCCTTTACCTGTTTGTTTGCCTCTTGCTTCATTAAGCCTGATCAATGATAGAAAATCCAATAATTATAAAAGTTTTTTTTTTTAAAGAAGTCAAATATCACCCCCAATTTTAAAAATAAATACACTGTACATGACGTATATGAGGATAACAGACAGTATTCAATATCAATGTCCATAAAACAATACAAAAGGGAGCAGAAATAACATGGACCAAAACGGAGGTGGGATCAGGTGCCATGGAGGAGTGAGCATCCTTGCTGACCGGTCACACCCGCTGTGTGTTCCTTGTCATGATTAGTAAATAACGGAAAAATTTATCGTCGGTTCAGGTATAAATAATGGACTAGCAATAAGTTCAGGTATAAGTAATGGACTAGCAATAAGATTGAATATCATAATAATAAATCAGTCAGCATTTGAGTCAATGATAAATTATATATTTGCTGACAAGGTCATTGTATCGACCAAAGAACTTATACAAAATGATGGCTTTAAGCGCGACTGCTGATATTTTTGTTTCAGCAAACTTGTTTGTCAATAGTTTTCCTTGATTTAGAAATTGTTCTTTTAGAGCAAAAGAAAACATTTTATTTTACGTCTTGCTTTTATATCAATCTAACCACAATGGAAATCTTCATGACAGTATTTTTTTAAAAATCGTTCAACTTTTTTTTCTAAATGTTTGGTTATTTATTAAGAAACTAGTTGGAATGTACAGGGATATATCTGTGCAAGTAGCTTGGGCATTTTAGTACACTACTACTTAAGGTATTTACCTCGTCAGATTTTAGAAAAGTTCACGCATAACCTCGAGCTCTTACTTCAAAATTATTCTAATTCAATTCTTGAAAAGCGGGAGCGCAGTTATGTCCGTCCGTCTGTCTGTCTGTTACGCTTTGTGGTACTCACCTCTCATCTGCAACTCCTCTCATACCACTGAATGAAATTTAATAAAACTTTCACAGGATCGTAATTATATATTGCCATTGTGCACCTTGTATTTTATTTTTTAATCTGACATATATTTTGGGTTTCTCAGAAAAAAACATGGACACTGCCATTATATTCAGGGAGGCGGGGGTATCATTTAGTGAGCTCATTGCTCACAGTACCTTTTTAACTTTTATATCATTGAACTTTAGCCTCACATTCTTTTACTTGAAGACTTTTTTCCGTTAATTTAGGTCTCATTTCATATTTTTGAACATATCTTACAACTTCCCTAATCAAAGTTTCCTGAGAAATGAAGATCTGTTAAAGAAGTCAAGATAAAATGCTACTTTTTTGTTTCAAAATTGCATATTTTTACCAATATTTAAAAAGTAACATTACTGACCTCGACTCTTTCTTTCATTATTTTAAACTACTCGATACATGTGATTGATCAGCACTTTTTCAGTGAAAAATGATTACACAATAATTTTCGCGCGTTAATTTGAAATATTTGTTCAATAATGAATATAAAGTAATATCATATATTAATTGCTATGATTACATCTTGTAAAAATGATAAAGGTGAAAGTAATTGACCAAAGAAACAAAATTTGAGTGCAACAAAGTCAACTTAATTGAACCGTAGCTCAGAAAGATGCACACTGACCCCTTATTTTCTCTTCGATTTTTAGTTATACCCTATGAGTACTTATTCAAAATATACTTCTTAAAAAATCCTTGATTTAACAATTTCACATACCTTCAAGTAGTGATAGAAAGATTGAGTTTGTCTAATTTCCGAAAAATCATTTATTTATTTTATGTTGAAGGAATGAATGTAATACTAGTCAGTTATATACCGGTAATGTCAACTGTCCCAACCCAGGTTACACCAGGATAAATTGGGTATCTATTTAATATAATTATAATTAAACTTTAAATCATTAAGTGTAGAAAATTAAAAAAATTTACCTTCAGCAATGCCTTTGCGGATCGGTATATTTTATACATAGGTCATTGTGACGTAAGAATCACAGATTATCATTAAAATCTAATTTTTCCAATCAAAAGACTGTATTCGTTGTAGATATTTCAGATGTTCAACTTCATGTTGTTTTAACAACACTGTTCTCTGCCTTGAGTAATCCTTTCAATTAAGGACAGATGATAAAAAGTTTTGTCAAATAATTTAAAAATAAAAACTTGAATCATGTTTATGCAAGTAAAATGATCATTCAAAGTTTTACAAAAATGGGATTGTAAGCGACATTTTCTTTTATCTAAATAGATCATGAAAGACGGTTGGTGAAACGTACAGTTTTGCAATGTCTTAATGTATTAGAAATTCTTTATTATCGCCATTTTTGACAGAAATAGGCAAAACGGAATACACCAATCCAACATCAATTTTGTTGTTTGCATTATCTGTCCCTAATTCATAATTTATATATTAAATGTTTATTTATTTTATACAAAAAGTTCATAAATTCAACAATTAATTCATTATTTAAATAAGAATTTGAGGCATCCCAACAGCAATAGCTTTATCAGGCGATGAACACTCCTCATTCTTTGACATAGTTTTCATTGTTATATTAATATGTAAGAGTGTATTGTTTCCTAGTGTAATTCGTGGAATAAACCTGTCCTTGAAAAGTAACCTGTTCAGTTATAAATTAACAAATCATTTTTATCGATTGTACATTGCTCGATATTTTTTTACTCATATAGCGACGTCACCATTTACCGGTCAAGGGCTTCAAATTTAGACCTTAAGGCAGGGCCACTGAGCATTGAGGGATCTTTATCGTGACAACGCCTACCGTTACACGTGATTCGGTTTTTAAGGTCTAACACAAAAAACACTTTTACTTCAAAGTAATGAAGGCTTGGCGAAGAAACAATTGTAACCTATCTTTTTATCGACTTAGATCAGTCACGACCGTGCTTCAAACACACGACCTTGCGATCAAAGAGCGAGCACTTTACTGGGTTACTTTAGCGGTCAAAATCAATTTTGAAAAAAATTTATTGAAATATCTTTTTAAGTGTTATTCAGTACTATGATAAGAAACATTTTTCAAAAGGTGAAACGCAACATATCCTGATACTTTTTTTTTATATTTTGTTTATTAGTTCTTTTAAATTGCTTAGCCCAACAAATTCATTGATTTTGTTTTCATTACTGCTAACGTTATTAATATTTTTCAACACTTCTGTCGGTAAATCTTTCTCTACTCAAAATTCTGTTAGATTTACATCCAAATATTTAATGAATGATGGGTATTAAGTATTGAAAATCACATCCTATTACATGTCGAATACCAAAAGAAAAAATAGTTTTAAAAAAAATAAAGAAAAAGGTGTATTTAAATTTTTGTCTTTCTTTTACAGTTATAGAACTTCAAAATATGGTCGGTAAGTTTCATTACTTTACTTTGGTAAATTAAAGGACTTTTCTTTAGAAACAACATGTGAAAATTCCCGTGCATAAAAAGTGAGCACTTTATGGGCAGACATTTTCTTATATTTATTTGAAGTAGAATACATTCAAACTTCTGTACATAAAAATACGTAAAAAAAAATTCTGTATAAAACAAGAATATCATTCGTATTTTATAACGTCAACAGTTCGTAAATTCTAAAGTCAATCACCATTGGAGAGAATGCTGAGAATTCCAAATTTTACTGAAAATGTTTGATGATTACTGGTGCTTAACTGTATTTTTCTGATAAATACTGATGAAACAAAAATATCAGCAGATTTGTTTCAAGTCATCATTTCGTAATTTCCTTGGTCAATATAAAAACCTAGTTTTTCAGCAAATACATGTACAATACAAATGGCCGCAATGGATCTCTTTAGACAAAACGGCCTAAAGGCATCGATCATAGAACTTAGAAGTGGATAGATTGATTAATTGTATATTGGTTTTCGTCTTATTCGAGAATTTTTCACTAAAACAGATCTAGAGACGTCACTGTATTCCATACAAGGGCTTAAAATTTTGACCTATAGTCGGCACTCAGGGCCATTGATCAGTGAGGGTTCTTTATCGTACCAGCGCCTTCGGTGACACGGGACCTACGTTTTCAAAATCATAACCGAAAGACCCGTGCTTTTCACTTCTAATGCCTAGACCTTGTCGAAGGAAGAGTCACTATTTATTCTTACGTCTTAGGTTTGAAGCGGCACCGGGAACGAGAATAGAACCCGGACCTCTATTAAAAACAATCAGAGTGTCATTATGAATCTGTGTTGTAATTATACTATGCCATCGTATTCCATCAATCATTACTAATTGCAGGAAAAACAGAGAACATGTTACACAGTTACAAAGAAGAGATTGGAAATTTATTTGTCAGAACTCGAGCTGTGTCGAAGGCAATGGACTTACTGAAAACGAAAGGCTATGTATTTTTAAAGGGAAATCCAGGGGACGGAAAAACAACACTATCAAAACACATTTTAAATGAGCTACAAAGTAAGGAAGGGATGCGTCCACTCCAGATTTTTTCAGTAAAAACCCTCTATGAAACCATACCAACATGTTCTAATTTGGCGATTTTCCTAGACAATTTGTTTGGCGAAATAACCCTGGAAGACCAGGAGCTTCACGTTTATGAAAAGCAGCAGCATGTTATAAAAGAAACTGTCAACGATAATAATGTGAATGGAAATAAATTAATTGTAACAATAAGAAACGACATTTATAGCGAATGCTTGGGCATCATGAAAGAAAGTTCATTCTTCAATAACTCTTTTGTCGATTTATCAACAGGGGAATATTCTTTGAACCTGAAAGAACTTGAAACGTTTGTAACTAAATACAATCTTGAGCAATTCTTATCAGGCAACATACTCCAGGAAGTACTGAATTTGGGCAAATCTATTGGAATGCCTCAATGTTTAAAACTAATGAAAGAAAGCACCCGCATAGAAAATATAGAGAGTGTTTTCACGGATCCCTATAAACACCTTAATAAGGAAATTCGTAGAAGAATTGAAAAGGGTGAACCTAAAACTGCCGTTCTCGTCTACATTTTATTGCACGGAGGAAGAGTTAATAATGACTTAGTGAGGAATCCTGCACATGATAAAGAATTGAAATTGAAAGCTATGGAAATAGTAGATATAAAAAATAAAACCCTTTGGGAATTTCAAAACTGCATAGATCTCTACGAAGGTTCATTCATTGCTTTTGATACATTTAGTAGAGTGTATCGATTTACCCACAGTTGCATTCAGGAAAGTCTTTTCCTCTTCCTTTGTCAATATTATACAAAAACAATTATTCAGTGGTGTAGTCCTGACCTACTTGTAAATTTGACACTTCAAACACCAAATGGACAATTTAATGATTTTTTAGAAACCCCGTCCATAGAAGAAAACATGTTTCCTGTTATATACGAGAGATTTGTCAGCATCATTAGAAAAAAAAACATCTCACGAATACAAAGCTATTGCTATGTTTAAACTTTGGAAAAATGAAGACTTTTACAACAGGATGGTAGAAAACAGTGATTGTTTGACTGCATTTATTGAAGGTCTAGATGACCATGGACAGTCTATGCTAGTTCATTTTGCTGAGTTTGGTAATTTGCAATTGGTCAACCTACTTCTTCCATCATCCTCTGCTGAGCAGAAATATATCTCTTTAAACAAAGCAAGTGCTAAGGATCATTTAGAAGTGGTTGATTTTATTTTAAGAAAAGATTCCGTTTTTGATATGAAAACATGCTTCTTTGCTGTGCAAAGTGGTAATATTGAAATGGTTTTACGTTTCGCAAGAAAGATGCATCTAAAGCAGAGAGCCTTCTCAAATCATGCAAGATGGGCTAACATTCGTGGGGGTCTTTTGCACGAAGTAATTTTTTTTGGGCAGAATCATTTAATTCAACCACTTTTACAGGAGTTTCCTGATTTAGCTTCTGTTGTTAATAGTACAGGTGGCAGTGCTCTCCATTTTGTTGCTTTTGCTGGAGAAAAAGAAGTATTCACATTTTTAGTTCAGAATGGTTGTGACCCTTACTGCAGAACATCACATGGTACAACTGTTCTCCATTACGCATGTCAAAATGGCAAATTGAATATGGTTGAACATCTCTATGAGAAATACCACATCTTGTTTACATCAGAATATAATGATTTTGAAGGACAATCTTGTCAAAATTGGGCTGCACAATCTGGAAACCTTGAGTTATATGAATACCTGTTGAACAAAAATGTTAAATATAATGATGACTCAAACACACCACTGCATATGGCTTGTCAATCAGGGCAATATGAAATGTTCAAATATTTGCTAGAAAAACACCCAGAGGCACTCTCAATTAAAAACAGAGAAGGTTATGCAGTTCTTCATTATGTGGCAAATGGAGGAAACATTCAAATTCTCAAATTATTGTTGGAAAGAAATGTCCAAATTGATGAGTTAACAGACGACGATAAAACGGTCCTTCATGTTGCAAGCTCATTCAGACAGTTTGAACTCGTTCAATATTTAGTAAATGAACATTCTTTCCTTTTACATAAAAAAGATAAAAAGGGGGAAAGCGCGCTACATTGCGCAGCTTGGGGAGGAAACCTTGATCTATTTAAATATCTTATAGAAAAAGGTTTGAAAGTAAAGTGTAAAACAAGTAACGAACAAACTGTATTGCATATGTGTTGTAAAAATGGTAAAGTAGAGATCGTCAAATATTTGATGTACAATTATCCTGATCTATTTCCACTGAAAGATGAGGACGGGGTAACTGCTTTGCATGAAATGGCAAGATCTGGAGAATTTTCAGGATTCCGATTTTTATTTCAAAGTTGCAAAGAAGTAGATCCTTATATTAAGACAAAAAGTGGTAGATCTCTTTTACATTTCGCAAGCCAGGGTCAGGATAAAGATACAGTCAAGTTTTTATTAGAGTCATACCCACAACTACGATGTGAACGTAATGAAAATGAATATACAGTTTTACATGATTCGGTTATTGGTGGTAATGAGGAGATATTTCGATATTTAATTAGCAAAGGACTTGCAATTGGTGATGTTACTAAGGAAGGAAAATCTGTTCTTCACTTGGCGGTTGAATATGGACATATTGACTTGTGTAAGTTTATTGTTGAGCATGAACAAAACCTTTTAGATTTAGAAGATCGTGACGGTAACACTGTCCTACACACTGCCTGTGCAAAAAATCGAAAAGAAATATATGCCTTTTTAACAGATATTTTTTCTCGATTGCTGGATAGATAATTAGATACATTACGATGAAGATCTAGATCTCTGATATATACATCTGAAATTAAGTTAAGTTGAAGGTGAAAAGAAGTTTAAGGTGACAAATGAAAGATAACAAACATTTTTGCACTGGCTAACTTTGTAAATGTATCAAAAATGAATTTTCAAATGTTTTCATCCATTACTTTTTTGATCATCCGTTGTTAGATTATCTTTTTCTGAGATGTAGTACGTGTTTCATGTGTACCTTTTTATATGGCGTCAATATTGGTATTTAAAAGGTTCATAGAATTTAGCATAAATATGTTTGTATCTAAAAAAAAATCTTTTAATCTTATCAATTTATTGCAGAAAAGCATTTTTTTTTAAATTAAGGACATACGCAACGTTCCTTACATGCTGATAACTTTTCAAGATATTTTTAATTAAAGATTATAGTGTCATCA
>NW_026930866.1:0-42671 GCF_032062105.1 Saccostrea cuccullata
AAAAAAATTCACTCTAAAAAATGTTTTCCTATTATTCTGATCAAAAGACAAAAAAGTGGACTTTTTTTGAAAATGGCCCATATAAAATTCTTTAAAAATCTTCTTCTCAAGAATAAGAAAGCCATAATTGATCATATTTATATGGAAGCATCCTCAGATAGTGTAGATTCAAATCTGATCAAATCATGACCCCCGGGGGTAGGACGGTGCCACAATGGCCGAACAAATTTTACATAGAAATATATAGGAAAATTATTTAAAAATCTTCTTCTCAAGAATAGAAAAGCTATAATTTATCATATTTATATGAAAGCATCCTCGGATTGTGTAGATTCAAGTTTGTTAAAATCATGACCCCCGGGGGTAGGGCGGTGCCACAATGGCCGACCAAATTTTACATATATTTATATAGGAAAATTCTTTAAAAATCTTCTTCTCAAGAATAGCAAAGCCATGATTGGTCATGGGACTACTTTTGGATTTAAACATTTCAATAATAAACCAGTTTCTACTTTTTCCTAGCCACAATGTTTAGGTGAGCGATATGGCCCATGGGCCTCTTGTTTACACTCTGAGTTGTCAACAGATTTTTCCGTTATTTTATTCCCGATCATGACTAACAAGGAGCACACGACGGGTTTGGCCGATCGTCAGGGGCCCACTCGATTGGGACCCTTCTAGAAGCAGAGTGGAATGTCAGAAGGATTTGAATGTCTAAATCGAGTGTTCAGAAGGATATTGGATATGATGGAATATCATCTGCAATGTTTTGAATTACTGCAGTAGTTGTTTTTCAAGAATTTGAATCCTTTAATTTAAAGCATTAAATGTTATTTAGAAAGGGAAACTTGAAGAGATAATTAAGAGTGGAAAATTTTATTAAAATTAATAATTTTGGGAACTTTTTATCTATGTAAAAAAAGATTAAAACATCAAGTGCCTGAGACAGAATAATATTAAACTACATGATTGTATGAAAAATATCAAAATAATTATAGTCATATCAGGGACCAATTTCTGGCTCAAATCTTCACTCCATATTACATGGTAAATTATGAATTATGAAAAAATGCTTTAACAGAATTAGCCTTCATAAATTATAAAATTACTTTTTTGTAATTTAATTTTGTTTTAAGTTTGGTTTATTTACAATAATTAAAGTCCCCAAAGTTTTCACCCACCTGCTTGAAGCCATATTAGAATGCTATCGATCCTTCCATCTTTGATGCGGAAGGCTGAGAAGGCCTAAGCTAGTCTACCCTACCAAACCAATCGAGCAGACAGAATGGTTATTCTAGAATAAGAAGGGTCCCAATCGAGTGGGCCCCAGGGGATGCTCTCCCCACCATGGCACCTGATCCCATCTCTGATATGTTTCAGAGGTTCGTGTAAAACTTGTTCTTTTCTTGAATTGTATTGTCTAATATTCTCAGCTCCATGTAATGATGTATTTCATGATTTGAGGTGCTGCATCCAAAGCACAGGCATTTGTCTCGTATACAGGACATCCATACTTATTTTTAACACGACATGGTAAAAACAAGCGTCAAGATGCCCTGTATATGAAACAATTAAGTGCCTGTGATCCAAAGACCTACTGTAGATGAAAAATGTTAGATATATATACAGGCTGTGCAAGAAAAATGATTTTTCTTAGAGCTCTGTAATTTTCCACGTCAGGTTTCCTTTCACTATGCACGATGCGATGTTTCTGTTCTCAAGTAAGTCAGTAGGCCTAAGTTCTATGATCCACCTACACTTTTTCAGCGAATCGGAGCTTCCCACATAGAAGGAAGTTGGTGAGAGTTGTCTTTCTTGGGGCAGATGTCGCGCACACAATCAACTTCCTGAAGAAAAAGCCGGCGTTAGACTTAGAAACGTGGAAACAGAAACCACCCAAATTTTCAATGAAAACCGGGGTGCGAGTAATGCTGGCACACCTCCAGCGTCAACTGAGGTGCAAGGAGTCACGCTGGCTTCTACTTTCAGTTTTGTTTTGTCTCAACTTAAGCGTAACACATGCAATCGGTGACGTCTTTTGGGCTGTGAATTGTGGAGGAGAAGCCCACACCGATGTTCATGGCATTCGGTATCAAAAAGATCCCGCTCAGGTGGGCATTGCTTCAGACTATGGGAAAACTTTAATGATCGACAGAGTAGTACCACAAGATCAGATCCTCTACCAAACAGAGCGGTATCATATGTCCACCTTTGGATACGAGATTCCCATCAAAGAAGATGGTGATTATGTTCTAGTGCTGAAATTCTGTGAGGTTTGGTTCACATCTCCAAATAAAAAGGTAAATACATATGTCCTCTTATTGATATTTTAAAAGCAAGGAGATACTTTTTCCCAAAGTCCTCCCTGGCATTTGGACAAGTCCACTAGATTTGTTGCAGCTTGTTTCAGTCTATTTTAATTAATGTATTGGAAAATATGTTTCATTGTGTGGCGGTCAGCCGGGTTCAATCGCTGGTGGCCAGATAGCTCAGTCAGTAGAGCACCTGACCGGAGATTCAGGGGGCCCAGGTTCGAATCCTGGTCTGCTAGCTCAGCTGCATTTCTTTCCTCTTTTGTTACAATGACACCACAATATGAACAACACTCATTCTTTATTGACACATGTATTCAGTGGAACCATCTACCCAACTCTGTCCTACATGCGAAAACAATAGAGGGATTTAAGATTGCCGTACAGGAACATCGACGCCAATAACATCCGGCGCTCTCTCTTACCGTTGTGAAAAAGCTATATAGGATACTACAATGTATACATACAGATACAGATACAGAGAATGTCTCATTTGTGTTTATTGTACAACATTGGTCTACCCCTTTCAATTAGTCTTTACTGATTTCTTAGGGCATGTATTTACATACATGTCCTTAACTGGTGCCATGTCATGGCAGTGATGGGTGTTGGAACTGAGGTTGGAGCCCTTTAAGGATGGACTTCATACACTAATACAAATGTTGCATTAGTACTGTAATACCGTATACCGGGTTTTCTTGGCGGATGTAAAATTTGGCATTTTGCCTGCTTACAGGTATGCCAATAATTTTGGCGTAATTTATTTTAGCGGACACAGAGTTTCAGCTCTTTGCAAATGAACACTTAGAAGGTTACTGAATATTTTAGCGATCAAAATTTTAGCGGACTTCCATCAAAACGCTAGCCTAAAATAAGCCAAAATTAGCACCCCGCTAAAATAACCCGCTATACGGTATACACTCGACGGGGCATTCATGTACAAAGGACACATTTCTAGTTAAAATATTAGATCTATTCTGTTTAAATACTGGTAACTGTTAAATAAACCAACTTGTTTGTAGAGGCATGATGATAAATAACCATGATTACTTAACATTGTGCTGAAATATTATCAATCAGTTGTATTGTTAGTTTCATTCTAAAAGTAATGATCTTGTCTGACTCAAAGAAATGCTGTGCATAGCCCCTGACCTGTTTGTATTTTCCGTTATAAATACTCTGAAGGAGTCGCATTTCGAAATACATTTGCAAATTACATGTATTTACTAAATCAAGAGACTGTGTGGGATCTGCATGCAAAGAAAACTATTTATAGACAACTAATTCACTGTTTATTGATTAAGCCCAAATTTATCTTAATACATCAAGGAATCCTTGAAATATATACCTGTACATAGTGGTGTACACTAATTAGCTAAAATTTAAGTAGATTAGCTCATTAATGTCAATCTAACCCTACAAAATAATGGATATTGGTAGTATGGATGCATGAAAATATGGACAGAAGTTACTGGTTCAGATTATCAGTCGAGTTTGAACAGAACCAGAATGCCAAACCTGAACCAATTGTCATCTGAACTTCGCTTGCGATTGGCTGTACAGTCAAAATCCAGGTGTTCAATGCAAAGTGCCGTAATTAAAGTTAAAAGTATTCAACTTTCTCAACTTAAGCAAGTTTGAAGTGAAATATGAAAACATTTTCACATCCAACCAATTTGTAGATTTTCAGAGAAATGTCAATTCCATTTGTAAAAGAAAATCCACACTGACTTTTCAATTAACACAAACTGTTTAAATGCTATTTAGCTTATGTAACAAGTGATTATGTTTGGCTTTCTTGTTTACACAGGTATTTGATGTGACATTGAATGGAGAACACACCGTTGTTGAAAATTTGGACATCTACAACAAAGTGGGCAGAGGAGTAGCTCATGATGAAATCATTCCTTTTTCTGTTAGAAATGGAAAATTAAAAGTCAACGGTGAAACCTCCAAGATAAATGGAAAAGTCTCTGTAGAGTTTATTAAGGTATGTATTTATATCATATTAATGAACACACAATAGTGAGAGTACCTTAAATTTTCTATTGATTATATGTATTAATGCACAGTGATTAATCAATCAGGAGAAAAATTATTGTATTGTGCCTTTGTATTACCATATATGCTGTATGGTGCATGCAAAATTACACTGAAACTGAATTGAGCTTAAAGAAATTGAAATAAATCAATTTTTATTCATAAATATTGAATGAATAAAATGTGGCAAACTAGAGATGAATTTCAGTCTTCATGTTTTTATTTATTCATTTGATAGGGTGAATATGACAACCCAAAAATCAATGCAATGTATGCCATGAAGGGCACAGTCGAAGGTAAACCTTTTTGTTAAAAAAAAAATCAATCAGGTATTGTTCTGATACACAGGGATCACTCTGGATTTTAATGTTGATGGGCCAATGGCCCATCAACATTAAAATCCATGGGCCATCCGCCGGGGGTATGGGGGCCGCGTTAGGCCCCCATTGGGGTCCAGGGGCAACGCAAAAAAATTGATTTTCCATGCTATTTTGTGATGAATTTCAAGTAAATTTGATTGGTCTTTAAGGGTTTTTAAATGCCATTTCTGACACAACCAATTTGAGTTTTTTTTAAAATAAAATGAATAATATTATAAATATAAAAGAATTTTTTTTTTAATTTCATCTCAGTACTGAAAAATGTCATATTGGAGAATTGTTTTAGACTTCATACAACAGAGTATAAATTTAATTGATAAACAGAATACCTAAGTTAATTCCTCGCCCCTTTGATTTTATCGATTTAGTTCTCGAAAGTTGTTGAAGAGCTGAACTATAAAGGATGCAAACTTACATGCACATTTCTCTACTGAATAGACCTGGGGCAGTTGCAGATTAAATTTGGTTCGAATGGTAGTGACTGGTTTTGTATGCAAAGAACTCGGAGCAAAATACGCAAAAAACTGAAATGAGAAAATTTTTATTTGTTTGCAAAACGTTTAGTCCCATCTGATCAAATTCCAACCACGGGTGCAAAGTTAGCCACTTGAAATGACGAACATCGTTGCCGTTGACATCAGGAGTCAACGTCTTGGACTGTTCTTCTTAATCAGAGACCTCTGCCGATTCTGGGAATGAAAAAGTTTCCATCATTTTATTTGTCAAACAAACGAAAGCTTTCGTTGTTTTGGGTCAGTTGGCCCAAAGCCAATCTTCGCTTTGGAGGCATTTCGGGCAAGTGTCTGGATACACAATGAGTAACTTGTACTTGTTTTGTTTCGAAATAAATAATCAAAGTTTTAAGAAGAAAAAAATCAATATTACATATTAGAACATATTACATACTGGAGTATTACTTTTATATGTTTATTATTTAAATCATTACATATAATTTCAATAAATATAATTGACTCCGTATTCGGTAAAAAAAATTTCTAGTAGCGTAATCTAAACGAAGGAAATATTCCGTGTACAATTCCGAATTTAGTCTTGATCAACCAGACGCTCTGCTGGTGTAAAGAACATACACGACTACAAAGAGTCTGATTGAACGAAGTAACAGTATGCTCAGATACGTCATGAATACAATCGGTCAGCTTGAAAACGGTCCTAAAATGCACCAAGATAAGAGTTTCGACCCGCAGCTTTGCATGTTATAGCGCCATATCTGTAAGACATGCGCCAGACTGACCCCTTTCTAATTTTTTAGTGCACCATTTACAAATATTGAGCGCCAATGGCGCAAAGGCGCAGCCCAAAGTGATCCCTGGATACATGTATTTAAAATATTTGCATCTAAATTTGAAAATTATAGTCTGAAAAATTATATATTGAAAATTAATTCTGTAGCCTCAATTTTTTTCAGTATCAAAGACAGTCTCCTTTCTATTGTTTTATTGAGGTTGTTTACAGTTAACTTATGAGAGGTACTGTGTGCATGTTTGTACATGTATAAGGGCTCCATTTATCTTGTATGTTTATTATTATACAGATGTACCCAGCCTAGCCCCCCTCCCCGGGGCCCACAGAGAGCAGGAGGAGGAGGAAGAAGAGGAGGAAATCAACGAGTCGAAGCCGACAAAATCCCGCCGCCCCTCCGGACCCAAAGTGGTAGACCCCTACTCTGAGGACGACACCAGCACCATCCTACTGCCGGTGTTTGTTGCCGTGGGAGCATTCTTCCCACTTCTGTTTTGTTTGTGTAAACTTTGATCAAATCTAGTTCTTTTAGGTCATTTAATCTTTATTTAGTCATTTTACAAGGTTTTTATCAAGAAAAAAATTAAATAAAACAAGGTTATTTACTAATTTATCCTCAAAACTCTTCTTTTTTTTTTAGCATTTACTTAAAAAGAAAAATGAAGGTAAATTTAGGGAGGTTTACCACACCTGGAAAAGGTTAACGAGATGTATATAGATGTATAAAGTGTGAAATAGAGCAAACTTCAAACTTTTGATATTTTATTTATCACTTTGAAAAACATGCTCATGCATGCATAGTTTAATGAAAAATATTGAGCATTAATTTTTTTTCCATCAGGTATGATAAATATTTAATTACTTTGGAAGAATTGTCATTTAAAAAATGGTCCCATGTTATCATAATATATCAGCTCAAACCACTGTATACATTTCTGCCATGATCATATTACCATACATCTCAGGTTCTAACATTACACCAGTCTCACTCTGCCATACAACATAGAGGGATTGCCATTTGTTTTACTGTTTACTCTTACTAGTATCGTGTGATGTAGCATAATTTAGTATATTTAAAGTGAACATTAACAACAACAACTATATACATTCATTATTACTATATTGATCTATTTGATTTTTTGACTGGTTCAGTTTATATGATATTTATGAATACATGTGTATCGGTACTTTTAGTCACAACTTAATTAACTAGGCTAGATGCTAACCACATCAAAGGAGAACAATTATTTGTTCATTGTAATGAAGTGTTTCTGTAATTTCGACCATTACCTAACAAAGGATATGGATAAAATTCATAAAAATAAATTTAAAGCCAATTTTAGGTATAGCATATAAAAATTTGGGACAGTGTGTATGGGTCTGCAACATTATATAAATTGGCTGTAGAGTTATCTCTCTTTGCTTGATTTTTTGTGTGGAGAAGTTAGATAACCACTATCTTTTTTAATGAAATAGAATGACATGAATTGTGTTTGGTCCAAAAAAAAATCATGATAAAATTGAAGCAAATGAGATCAAAATGTGAGGTTTGTGAATGAGCATTTACTGTTAACAGTAAATATACATTTATCTCAATTGTTTCATTTATACTGTTGTTACATAATTTCTCATCAAATAGTATACTAGTATGTCTAGTAGAATCATTCCAAATGTATTTTGCATAGTGAGCACCGGTATGCGCTAATCAACCCAGTTGAAGAGGTTTAGCATTTCAGTTTATAAGGTTGATAGTTCTATCACTATGTCTCTGAAACGTTCTTTATTTGTCTTAGTATGAAAGGTTGATTGTAATTGTTGACATGTTTGTATTTGTAGAATTGTTGTCTGTTTTGCAACACTTCGTAAACAGCAATTTTATCCTGTGATTTTTTCCTTGTAAGTACATGTATTTGTAAAGAAGTTTTTCTTCATCTTGAAAATGTTTAATTTTTTTATGGAAAGAATAGAAATATTTTATGGCAAATATAGAAGACGTCAAAAAGTGACCTTGAGGAGAGATACTGTATACAGGGAAATTTTCACCCCCGTTTTATTTTCACCCGATTCACCCTTGTCAATTTGGGCCAATTTAAAATGAAAGAACACTGAATAATTTCTTAAACAGAACTGTGATTGGGTGGATTTAAAACTGGGCGAGTGTGAAAGGGCGAAATTAACACACGTCGAAAATAACCCTGTATATAGTAACCCTGACATTTTTGCAAGGACAGTCTTTTGATGGAATTTACTGTGAGTCATTGCTTAGCTAAATATATTTCAATGAATTTTCAATGATTTTTTATTATAATTGTACCCTGGAATGTGTCTGTTAGTTTGGTTGTATCAAGTGTTGGTGTGATTTTAGAATGATTTAAGTGTGTTTGCCATATTGAAAATGCCCCTGATAGAAAAACAGAGTATTTTCTCCAAGTATGTTGTATAATGAAGTTTTGTTTATTGATATAGACATCTTTTACTGGAACTGAACAACCTCAAGTATGTGTTCAGGTCAGAGAGAATGAATAATAGGATGAAAGATATGACATATTAACAAAATTAACAAATTATTAGTTTAAACCAGCTTTATTATCTTTGTTATTGTTAGCTGGGTATTAGTTTGATGAGAATTTTTATCCCTCAGGTCCTTAGAGCAAATGACAAGACCAAAGAAATACGAAGTCTTGATTATTTAATCTTTGCCAAAGCATCGGAAATTCTCCATTTCAATAAGATTACAACTGATTGCAAGGAAATGTGCAATAATCTTTATTCCATGAACTGTCGTTTTCTCTCATTTTGTGAATCACCGAGTCACACCTGTAACATCTGTTTTTCAGAAGTCATCATATCTGAAATATTTTTCAGAAATAACATCTAATTATTTTCATATTATTTTTTTTTTCAATCTTAAATAAGATGTCATTTAAAGGTATGTTTCAATTAGGTACTTAATTTTCATATTCATTATTATTGTGATTTCTTCATAGAAAGATCTTCAAAGGGATGTTTTTATTGTAAACACATGTAATTTATTGAGTTTCATTGGCAAAGTATGCATTTGGCCAACCTAAATGATAAATTTAAACTTATCCTTTCTTTAATTTTGGGGAATTTTGCTACCTGACAGCACTGAGCTCATGCTAATCTTTTCTCATAACCTTGTGCTTGTACTGTGCTTATAATTAAAAAGCAAAAAATAAAAACAAACAATTTTTCCTTAAATCCATGAAGGACTCAACAATTACATGTAAATTGTTTTTATCTTCATCAAGATATTTTTATTGCCATTTAAAAGTTAAAACCAATAGTTTGGCATCTGAAATTAATTGTTTATCAAGACCATTGCTTTGTGTATTTTGTGTAACTCAAAAATCAAGAAGTACATGTCTGTTCATTTAGTGTTCTCAGTTTATTTGTGGGGGGACTTCAATTTATGTTGTTTTAAAAGTGAATATAAGAGGCCTGAGGGATATTAATGAATATGTTGTTTTTAGTGATTAAGTGGTCCACATTTTGATGAAATTATTGATATTGTGCAATCTATGCTACTATGTAGAGAATATTAATACAAAGTTTAATATATTCATCAAGTTGTGTGTTTGTATGTATGTACTATCTTAAAATGTAGCTTTGCTATTATCCTTAAAGTTTTAAAATTAAAGGAACAAATTTTATTTTTCATTTTCTTTCGGAATATAGTGTGTCTAAAAATTTGGACAATAATTATTAGTTCATTCAGAGTTGATCTACTTCTTCAGTGTCTGATGCTGAACTCAGGTATTTTAATTATTTCAGATTGTTGGAAAGCATATTGATTACGCAAGTACACAGACAACCGACTCTGTATTCAGTATAAAGTTTCATAGGTAATACACCTGTGACATATCACAAACAAGAGGCCCATGTTATCTTCTTGTTTGTGATATGTCCTTTCTTTGAGTACCAACATATATGACCTTGATCTTAGGGTTTGACCCATTAAAAATACCTTTGTCATTGTCCAGTTAATACAAGGGCTTTCAAATGTCACAGGTGTATTCCTTGTGAAAACTTCCTTTTGATACCAACACTTTTGACCTACTTCTGGAGAACATTAAGATTTTTTAATGACCCCACCCTATTTTTGTATTTTCTTGATTATCTCCCCTTATGAGAGATTTTGGCCCTTCATTTTAACAATTTAAAATCCCCATTACCCAAGGATGCTTTATACCAAGTTTGGTTAAAATTGGATCAGTGGTACTTGAGCAGAAGTTGAAAATGTGAAAAGTTTACAGACGGACGGACAGACAGATGGACGGACGACGGACAAAAGATGATCAGAAAAGCTCACTTGAGCTTTCAGCTCAGGTGAGCTAATAACATGACATATAAAAGTCTTAGCTCTATCTAATCAAAACTTATGGCCTGAGTAAAACTTTGATAAATTTTTGAATAAGAAGGTCAAACTATAAGGTTAAGAGTCAAATATGTTGATATCCATACAATGGCCTTGTCACAAAGAATTATACACGTAAAATATATAGCCATAACAGTCGCTCGCGTGGTGCATCGGTTAGAGCGTCTGCTTTAGATTCGCGAAGTAAGGATATGGTTTTTTCCTCGCGGGTTCGAATCCCACTGTGGGACGTGGAAACCGGTCCTTAGGATGAAACCGTATAAACAGAGGTCCACGCGTTGCAGTAGGTGATGGCCTGGCACGAAATAGATCCCTCACTGCTTAATGACCGTAGGTGCTTTGAGACAAAATTTGCAGCTCCCAACGGGAAGTGGTGGCGTCTCCATACGAGTGAAAGATTCTCGAGAGGGACATTAAACAACATACAAACAAACAAATAAAAGCCATAGGTGCATACAATCAATAGCTATGGACAATTAAGGTTAGAGATTTGTGAACAGACAGACAGGCAGACGGGGTAAAAGTTTTTTGCCCTTTATTTAAAAGAAAAAGAATTCACAGAACACTGTAATATAATAATGATATTGTCAACAAGTTCGTAAAAGGTGTTATCCACTTCATTCAAAATGGCAATAAGATTTGGTTCTAGTTAAAGTTCTATCTAATCTACCCAGCACTTTTACCAGTCCTTGGATTCCTACATCTCAGCGAAGCTGTCAGCACTGTAAGTATTCTCTGGAACCAGCTGCCACCGAATTATTTATAGATGAAAAATGCTATATTTTCTAGCGTTTTATACCGGCTTCTAACAGTTTTTCACTTGCTGGTTCTTTCACCTCTTTCTCTACATCGTCTTGGCTGTCAGTGGATTTGGAACATCGGGATACGAAGAACGCTATAATGGCTGCTAGTAATTGTAAGACCCCTGTGATATAAAACACATTGTCCCAACTGCCTGTCAAGTCTTCAACCCAACCTATAACAAAATATGCCTGAATCTTCGAATTTTCTACTGAATGCTGACAAGGTTCAATGCTTCGTTTTTCAAATACAGTTAAACTTCGTTATCCCGACCTCGATTAGACCGAGAAAAAACTATGAGGTACCCGGATGGTCGAGATACCGACGTTTACCTGTAAGAACATAAACCTTTCAATTCATGATATACTTACCTAAGCAAGGCAATCCGAGAAGGGAAAACACGGCTATGAATATTGTTACTACAGCAAATGCTGATGGAAGATTTTTTAGTGAAACAGTTTCTAATAAAATAATGGACATCAGTGCATAAAAAGAACCAGGGAATATTCCAATTACTACAGCATAAGCATAGTACAGAACTTTGTGTCGAACTAGGGGCACAACAAAAGCTGAAATGCCACTGATGCACATACATAAGCCGTAGACGTGGCTTGGTGAAATAATCTTCAGATCCGTAAACCAGCCCATGGCCACTCGTGCAAAAATTTCACACGCTCCTGTTAATGAAAATATAAAAACTGTGGTTGCTTTTCCGATATGTTCCGATTCCAGAAAGGATGGAAAAGTATAGAAATACGCCGAATAGCTTAGAGCGGACAGGCAAAATGCCATAGAGATTGACAGAAATGTTAGGTCCTTCATAATATTACTGTCACATGCACAGAACTTTCGGCATAGTACTTCTTTGCACGAACCATATTCGTTTTCCCGGTCTTTTGTCTTTACATCACGCGAAGAATCATTGCTGAATTCGTATGGTTGTCGTAAAAAGGAAGCTGCCACACAAACATTCAACATTATACCACCTAGGACTAACATAGCACCACTAATTGCGTACTGGTCTATAAGTATGTGGTATATATGCGGGAAGAGGAATCCTCCCACACCACTAGCAGACAGGACGATGCCGTTGGCAAGTGCGCGGTTGTGTTCGAAGTAATAGTTGATTAAAGTAGAACAAGGGACATACGCTAAACCACAGCCAATGCCTGTAATTAATCAAGGTCTAAATCATGTTTAAATGAAAAAAATGATTATAAAGTGATTATTTTTTCAAGGATACATTTTAATTTATTTAATTGTCCATATAATCTCTTGCTTATTTGTAGATTATATGGTAAAAATTTGCTTTGATTGTGGAGATGCTGAAAAGCTCACGTACCAGTGATTAAACTGTAGGTAATATACCAGTACATAACGTCATTGGTGAAAGCACAGCTGACGTAACCAATACAGAGGGTCACGCCCCCACTGAAACATACTAGACGGAAAGAATACCGTGTAGCCAGCAGAATTGCGAATGGACCTGTAATATCAATAGAATACGAGTAATAGGTGAGAACCTTTTTCTACAGATCAAACACACCCCTTACTTTTTCACACTTATTTTATAGTACCAGTATCAGTAATTCGTAACAACATTTTTATGCCTCAAAGACGAAGGATTTTGTTGTGATATGGCTGTCTTTCTGTCTGTCTCTTTCTCCTTCAACCCACCCCTGTCTCTCTAGCTCTGAAGCAAACAAAATTAAACCGCCTCTTTATAATTAACTACACGTAACTTCGAACATTATCTTTGGGTCATGGAGGTAAAGGTCAATGCTATTATTTCTAAATCATATCCACTTCTAGTATTCCGAAATATCTGACGTTTTCCAGGCTTTTTAACGATTTTGATATTTTACGTGCCAGGCACGTAAAATATCAAAATCGTAAAAAAGCTTGGAAAACGTCAGATTTTTCGGACTAACTTCTAGATGCAGAAATAGCACTATATGCTCAAAGTTAGCTTACTAGTACATGTTTATCAGTGAATATTTCAGTATTTTCTTTTAATCTTTTGATTGAGCTCAAGGTCATGAATATTTGACTTCTAACTTTATGTCTAACTCATAATTGTGTAAATGAGATATTTTATCCAAAATGATTATGAAAGGGGAACGTAAATGAAAAGAATGTTCAGTCAAGTCTAATAAGATTTAGTGTAAAATAGTTTTATGACTGAAAAGTTTTCCAAGAACCACGAACGATAGTATTGTTCTCCCGCCTAGCTGCAATAATGTAGCCCTCTCCGATTTTTCTTTTCTTTTTTTTTTTTTTTTTTTTTGGGGGAGAGGGCTACAACTCCTTAGGATCTCTATAATGGTGCAGATGCGGCAGTGGATCACTCCCGCACGGATTTCGGCTCAAATTATCAGTAAACGGCTATTTTATTATTATCTCTTACCTGGAATCCAAATATGTAATTATGCAAAACATAAATCGATCCAAAAATATTCACAACGACCCATATATCGGTTATTTTTCGTGTGTGTCAACAGCTTAACTTGAATTTATCCGCCATGTTTACTGACCTTGATGGATTGTATTTTGGGACAGCCAATGAGAATTTAGGTTCTATAGGAGCGGATCTACTAGGAATTCCCTTATTTTAAGCATATGCGTATCGCTGTTTGCGCAAAAATAACACTTGAAATGGTTTTATTTATCGATGTTTTTGTAATATATTATAGCACAATCGTTTATAAACATCGACATTTGCTTTATTTGGTTGTTCCAAATTTCAAGCGAAAGTCTCACTACGTCACGCGTGAACTGTCATGGCTGCTGAATATTGCAGCTGGGAAAGACACAGATTTATTTTACATGGTTTTCGAGTTTAACTAGGCTATGTTGTTGACAGTGAATAAAAATTCCGTCTTATAAGAAGTAAGTTTAATGTAAAAATAATTTATTTTGCCTCCAATCACCCGTATCAAAAAAATATATTTGCACCATTACGGAGATGCGATGGAATTGTAGCCCTCTCCAGAAAATATCAGATAAAAAAAAATCGGAGAGGGCTACATTATTGCAGCTATCTCCCGCCTACCTCTAAGTCAATTCTCAAAATTTACCATATTCGAATGATTTTCAAAATTTTTATAGATATTTATATGAATTTTAATAAAACGTTACTTTTTTGGGATACTAAAGAGAGATAACTCTATAATTTTGGTAAAACTTCAGTTTTTCACTATAGAAATCAATGGAAAACGGAAAATATTTTTAAAACATCTTTCCCCCCCGTGAAACAAAAATTCCTTTTTACAGGAAATATGGACTGTCATTTTACAAATTTATGCCAAAGCTTTTTGTGTTTCACGGGGGGGGGGGGGGGAACATATGTTTCTAGACAAAAAACGAAAAAAATGCTGATTTTTCACCAATTTTAAAGCTATTTACAACTAAGTAATTGTATTTTATTAAATTATATATGTTTTATTTATTTGCGTAAAACATAAGAAAAGATATGAGATACATTTCATTATATGAAAGACTATTTCAAAATATGGTGATTCTTGAAGGTTCGATTTCACTAGAAAATATCGTCTACCCCCCTTTTTTCGAGAGCTGAAATTAATGATAATTTACTACCTAGCGCTGGAATTAAAATAATTAATCAATTACCATAGAACTATTCTTTGTATTAAACAAAGATTTAATGGCCAAATTGTCAATAAAATTGAATTTAATGGGTGCAAAATGTAGGCGGGAATCAAGAGTTAGAGTACGTAGTTCTTTCACATTGTTTTGAGTATGGCCCCGCTGGAGTTATTGGAACTGTGTGGACAGCTCTAATTTGGTCAATTTTTTAAAATTATGTTACTGGAAACAATTATGTCTAGCTCTAAGATGTAGAAACGCTGTGTTTACCTGTCAATGACTGTATGAAACTTGCGGCACTTCCGATGAGTGCTGTACTTCCGGCGCCACTGTTTGTTACTGTCAGGATCTCGGAATATAAGATTCCATAAGACTTGATAGAACCCAGTAACAGCATGTACATGAAGAAACACGCTGCAAAATAAAATGATTGGTTATAGAACAAGGATGCAAAAGAAGTTGTGAGAAGGTTTTCGAGATATCGACGTTCGAGTTATCAAAGATTAACTGTATATTTGTACAAGTAATAAAAGTAGACAGTAACACAATGCAAGTACTTGCAGACACGGACTATAAATGAGTACTATTGTATTACATGTATGCGCAAAATATTATTATACGACATTTTTATACGTCGTAAGTATAGATTATATAGGTAGGGTTGCACGGGAACATGCTGTACATAGGATATAATTGTTCGTATGTATAGTAAGATATGACATATGTGGTCGTATATAGCTCATAGCCGTCGGAAACAAATAAAACGTTTGAGCATTAAGTCCCAATTTTCAATGCCTATTATGCCTATCTTTGCAAATGATGAAAAATAGGGGAAGGGACAAATTAACCCCACCCCCTCCCAGCAACCGGTTCCGAAGTTTATGTAGCTGATCGAATATTATACACATTAAAAGACGCATAAAAATGGAAAGAACGGATTACACGTTTTAGAACAAACGTATTTTAAAACACTGTTTATGAAACACAATCTAGTACATATGATTTTAAAAAAAATAGGGAAGGCAGTTAAATATAATAAGAATCCGGCACAACTTAGAACAATCATGGATATCCAAGTAAAAAGTTATTACAAAAATACAGTCAAACTGCGTTTCCTCGAACTCGAAAGGACCGAGAAAAAAACTTTTGAGAGATAAGAGGATTATTAAATTTATTGGGGATATAGATAAGAGGATTATTAAATTTATTGGGGATATATTATTTAAAGAATAAGTAGTTTGGACGTACAAATCACTTCAAAATGGATACCTATGATATTCGTGATATTATTTAGTTCTCAAACTACTGAAATTCAACCATAAATTCGCCCATTATGCAAATTATCCCACTATCGTTGATGCCATGGCATACCAAACAAAGTACATGTAGACAGCGATTAAGAATATACATAATGAAAAAAATCCGGCAATATAGTATTGTCATATCTTACAATGCTATTTACCGATATATATAAAGGAGAGCAATTTTTAAGGTGTGAGAAAAATTGCACCTATTCAAATTATGTACAAGTTTAGACCAGAAAGGAAGTTTTACGTTCAACCCATGCTTTCTCCTAAGGCATTAGTCTAAATAAAATGAAATACCCCTTCCTCGATACTATTCAGATTTTTTAACTTGAATTTAACTGTCATTACTTCTCACTTCGAAACGAAATAATATACTAATCTAATTTTTTAATGTCTGAGGTTTAGGTAATCAATATTGTGTATAACATTAAATAATATGGTTGCCCCATTCCACTTCAATTTTCTGGATCCGCCACAGCGTTGTGTATGCATATCGTGCAATTTTTGATAGGTCAGTGTAAAAAAAAAAAAAGAATACATGTATTATGAAAATGTGCAGCATTGAAAAAGCAGAAAGAACGTACACATGCATATCTTCAATAAAGTTATGTATGTAAGGGGAAACTGAGAAAAAAAATCAATCATATATTAAAGATTCTCGTATTTATTTCAAAAAGAATATACAGGAGTAAAAAGCGAATGAAGGAAGTTTTTCAGCGCAGAATAAACAGGATGCATTTGAGTTTATACACAGCTGTAACATAAAAAGGGGAAGTTTGTTCATGCTGTATATAAAGATTATACCTCCGAGTATTACCCAGGCATATCCTCCGTCAATGACCGGTCTAACACCCATAGTTAACTAGATCAACCACAAAATAAATGCTACATCATTCTGATTATCTCTGTGTGATTCATCTTCACACTAAATACGAATACAGAGTGTGCAACCGGTTGTTGATTTCTTTATTCGATGCTTTTTTCTCAATATTGTGTGTTCTTAAAATTTTATATTATAAATTTAAATGTTTCAACAAGTTTAAACATTTATTAATCCTTTAGATCCTAGAGATAGCGAAACATTAATTTATTCATAGAATTTTTACTTCATATTTTATCAATGAAGGCATCCCCTCGTTTTAAGTATTTTAACATTTCTACAAAGCGAACTTGCCCATACTAGTATATGATATGCTTGTCTTTCAGATAAAGAAACAAGATGTGTTCGTGAAACACTGATGCCCCCGTATGTCAGCTTTTGACGAAGGTTATAATTTTTTCTCAATTGCAAGTCAAACCATATGTCAATGGTTGAAAAATGATGTTACTTAAAGAACGGACTGGTTCTCAACGAATCCATCTCCGCATTTTATACGAAAGTCCAAGCACTAGCCTTTAAAAAGTTATGGCCAATGTTAATTTTTTTTTATACGTGGGCCAAACTTCAAAAACAAGGTCAAAAGGGTCAAATTAATGGTACTCAGGGGAAGGCCTTGTCATAAGAAATACACATGTTAAATATTAAAGCCCTTGCATCAACTTTTCAAAGTTATGGCAAAGCAACTTCACAATGTCAAGGTTTTGGGATTTCGGAACTCCATCCACACAAAACGAGTTCCGAAATCACAAAACCTTGACATTGTGAGGATGATGGCAAAGGTAACTTTTTTTTTAAAGTAGACCAAACTCCAAGTTCAACGTCAAAATGTTCTGTAACCAAACGAAGGCCTTGTCACATGCAATACACCCTTGGAATATGAAGGCCCAACTGTTCAAAATTTATGTCCAGGGTTCAAATTTTAAGACAGACAAACGGACAGACATGGCAAAAACTACAAATCCCCGAATCTTCGATTACGGGGGCATAAAAAAGGACGTATGTCGATAAATGAGACACCAAATGAAGTGATGATATTGCAGGAAGGGTCACTCAGATTCTTACGTGCTTATACGTTATGCACGATTAGTGTATTCCTTTCATATTAATTTCCTGCGGTGAATACCGATATTTACATTTTGAGGTACTGCAAGTTAGTATCTGTTATTACACTGTATATAACAATCAAAATTATTACACTGTATACAAGAAAACATTGATGTAACCATCAATTGTCGCCCGGGAAATATATAAGGTAAACTATGGACATGAGTCAATCATTAAACCGCTTCGATATGTGTGACAATGCATGCGTCTAATTGATGGAGACGATAGTCGCGAATATTTGGAAAACTTATAGTCGGATAAATGTCAAACAAAAACGATACCAATTTAAACTACAATTCCTCGAGTAAATGTTGGCTGCATAAAATATAAATTGAAGTTAGACACATGCATTACCTATATTCAAAAATGTATTTATTTTTCAATTTTAGAATATAAAACATGAATCGTTCAGAGTACGTTTTTATGCGAGAAGTAAAATTCGATGTTCTAAAAAGAGGGACCTGTCGTTTTTTCGATTGTAAATAATAAACAACTTTATATATTAGATATGAAAAACATATATATTTTTACAGATTCACTTTCTGGAAGTAAATATATTACGTATCTCGTAATTAATAAAGGGAAAGAACATTCTGATTAACAATCTTTTCCATGTTTAGAAAACCCTTAATTTTGAATAACTACTCCCACCCCAATCCCCATATACCAACACTTAAACTTATATGTATAGAGCAGCCCGGTCCTCCGGGCTGCAATAACAATCAAAAAGTTTGCAGGCCCTCCCACAGAGGCTACATAACGATACTGATGCTCTCCCTACCTCCAGAGTTTCATAAAACCCCGTTAAGATATCACACTAACTAAGGCACACAGAATTTACGAGAGGACATTGTTACACGGAAATTATTTCTTTAGAAGTTCCTTTACTTAGTACTATGAGTATATGAATGAAATTAAGACACATGCGCTTACCTCTGTATAGATGATGATAGATTTTTGTCTAATGAAATTTAAATGATAAATCGTGCTTTTAAATATTCATTGAAGTATTTGGTGACCTTATTACCCCGAGACACACGAGGACATAAGTGTGACAGGTAGTATAAGTAAATTATATACATGTATACACAAAGTACAATTTGCATGTTAGGTAACCGGGGTCACTTATGCATCCTTGTTATACAATTTCCTCTTTATACAATATCTTCCTAGATACACGTTTCAGTACCTGGAAAAAATAACATTGCGGTTTTTAGAAACTCATTTCGTCAATTATTTAAGGGTTTGGTTTTAAAAATATCGTACCCCTTATGGTCTTGTACGGTTTTGTTTATTTTCCTGCCAGGGTAATACTTGGAGCGTTTGGGATTTCTCACAACGAAATAAAAGACGTATATAGAAAACGTGTGTACACCTGTTTTAGTTGTCTAATTGAGAACATTAAAGTTGTGAGCATTTTAGAATATTTCCAAAAAAGAAAAACAATTAGAAATGTTTATATTACACGCAACCATTTCCAATCCAAAAAAATTGCATTCTAAGTTAAATACCTAAACACTTTATTTTGCAAGGTGCCCCATATCCAAAAAAAAATTTTTTTTTATTGAAAACAGTTTTCAACATAGAATAGTAATTCATAAATATGCAATGAGCCCTTAAAGCCCAGGTTCCTCTTTTTTAGCTCACCTGAGCTGAAAGCTCAAGTGAGCTTTTCTGATCACATTTTGTCCATCGTCCGTCTGTCCGTCTGTCTGTCTGTCCGTCTGTAAACTATTCACATTTTCGACTTCTTCTCAAGAACCGTTGGGCCAATTTCAACCAAACTTGCCACAAAGCATCCTTGGGTGAAGGGGATTCAAGTTTGTTCAAATGAAGGGCCACGCCCTAATTCAAGGGGAGATAACTGGGAATTAATGAAAATTTGGTGGTATGTTTTAAAAATCTTCTTCTCAAGAACCATTGTGCCAGGAAAGATGAAACTTATGTGGAAGCATTCTCAGGTAGTGTAGATTCAAGTTTGTTCAAATCATGACCCCCAGGGGTAGGGCGGGGCCATAATGGCTGACCAAAGTTTTACATAGAGATATATAGGAAAATTCTTTAAAAATCTTCTTCTCAGGAATAGCAAAGCCATAATTCTTCATATTTATATGGAAGCATCCTCAGGTTGTGTAGACTCAAATTTATTCAAATCATGACCCCGGGGGGTAGGGTGGGGCCACAATGGCCGACCCAAGTTTTACATAGAAATATATAGGAAAATTCTTTAAAAATCTTCTCCTCAAGAATAGGAAAGCCATAATTGATCATGTTTATATGGAAGCATCCTCAGGTAGTGTAGATTCAAGTTTGTTCAAACCATGACCCCTAGGGGTAGGGCGGGGCCAGAATGGCCGACCACAGTTTTACAAAGAAATATATAGGAAAATTTTTTAAAAATCTTCTTCTCAAGAATAACAAAGCCATAATTGATCATATTTATATGGAAGCATCCCCAGGTAGTGTAGATTTAAGTTTGTACAAATCATGACCCCGGGGGGGGGGGGGTAGGGTGGGGCCAAAATGGCCGACCAAAGTTTTACATAGAAATATATAGGAACATTTTTTAAAAATCTTCTCTGAGGAATAGAAAAACCATAATTGATCATATTTATATGGGAGCATCCCCAGGTAGTGTAGATTCAAGTTTGTTCAAATCATGACCCCGGGGGGTAGGGCGGGACCACAATGGCAGACCAAAGTTTTACATAGAAATATATGCGTAAATTCTTTAAAAATCATCTTCTCAAGAATAGCAAAGCCATGATTGGTCATGGGACTACTTTTGGATTTGAACTTTTCAATAATAAACCAATTTCTACTTTTTCCTAGCCACAGTGCTCAGGTGAGCGATGTGGCCCATGGGCCTCTTGTTTCTCACAATTTTGACTTGACATTTAGCGCGAAATGCGTACATCCACTAAATATTTTGCCCTTTATTTCTTAAGTAAACCCATTGCTGTTAATCAGTTCAAGAACAACACTAGGTATGTCACCTGTACAGATTTCTTAATCAGTGGCTTTTCCATCAATGAAACGTTCTATGGCGTACCTCAGTCAATACATCAATAATTAATCATTTTAATCCAATGTCTTGAACTCAAAATACCTATTGAAAATAAGCAAATCTACGAATGCTTTGTGTGTTAATTAACTTCACCGCCCCAACACCATCCCCAAAGCAGAAGTATTCATAAAGATTAGATTTCGTTTCTTTCTTGTCAAAATGGAGTAAAGCTGACAGTTCTTTCAATTAGCTCACCACACTTAGATGTACGGGAGATGAAAAAGATTTGTGGAGATCATTGACCGGTGAATGCGCAAAAAATTTGCCCGCATCCATATTTCTTTATCAAGAATGATCTTTTTTACCCTGTCATAATTCAGTGATCATCCTTTCATAATAGTAAATAAACTAGGGAGGTGACCATCAGTGTTTGTAAAAGGTCATTCAGTTTCTTCAACCACTTTAATCTCTGCGAAGAAGATGAACGGAAACTGCAAATTATTGGAATTTTTCGAAGTCCAAGGAGAATAAGTCCGTCCAAAATGGGCCGATCGTACCCAAAACAAAAGTTGACTAGTCATTCTTATAACAAATCTGTATACCAAATTTCATTTCAATATGTGCAACCTCTGAAAAGAAAATGAACGGAAACTAATGGTGGACCGACAGACAGACATCAGCAAAGCAATATGCCCTCCCTTCTTCGAAGGGGGCATAATAATGTAGGAGTAGCAAACAGAGAGCTCTGAAAACATATGCTATTGAATCTGTTGTCATGAAGAAGAAAGCATCCCCCGCTGACCAGTCGCACGTACCGCCATTCGACTTACATTCGGGAAAACCGAGAAATCCGTGGTCAATTTAGCATGAAAATAATGGCCTAACAATGTATGAAAGACGTCACTCAACATTAGACCTAGCGACAGACTATTTGCAAATGACCATAGAATTTAAGTAATGTGATTGTAGGGACCCTTGCATTATCAACTTGTTTGTCAGTTTTAAAATTCAATCGTTCGAAGAATATGCTCTTGTGTATTGAATCAACTAGAAGATAATAACCCCATATGCGGGTGATAGCGACACATTTCTACATGACTAAAGGACTTTGATGGTAGAAAAACTGAAGTCGTCACATATGCACTGTATCTAAATGTCGAATTGAAGTCTTGGTGTAGATACGTGTGGATAAAAAAGCTGGATATGGATAAATTTCACCGAATAAGTTATGAAAAATATTGAATTTATAATATTCCAATTTTGTTTTTAAATGTAAAAAAAATCATTATCGACTACATTCATGTACTACTTGTATAGATTTATCTGTCAAACACATCCCGTTCTTTAATCACTCGTTGTTCCTAAATATCGTAAATTTGATGTTGAGACCGATCTTTGATAATTTCCAGATGTTTTTAGCGATGCAAAAGTTCATCTGCCTTTTGATATGCTGGCAGGCACCATCTAAGGTGTTCTTGCTCGACAGGTAGATGAACTTTTGCACTATTTCTGTTCTACATGTATGTTGTTAAAATCTTGTACTTCTTCTGTGTTACTTTGGTCTTACATGAGTTGGAATTTCTCAAAAACTTCAAAAAAGCTTTTAAAAAATCATCTCATTTTTGAGAAATCATTAACATCAACATATTTGACATTTCTCCTGATAAATTAAAAGCTATGTTTTATGTGCCCGTAATCGAAGATTCGGGGGTATAGTACTGTCGGGCCAGTCCGTCTGTCTGCCTGTCTGTCTTTCTGTCTGTCCGCAAAGAACTTTAACCTTGCCCATAACTTTTAATTTAGTAAAGCTATGACTTTCATATTTTACATGTGTATTTCTTGTAACCAGACCTTTCTTTAGGTACCACAACTTTTGAACAGGTGGTGCTAGGGCTTTCACATTTCATAATTGTATTTCTTGTGAGAAGACCTTACTTTGAGTACCAACATATTTAATCTTAGCTGCAGATCTGTAGCGTTATGGTTTTATATATTTGTCTTTTACCATAACGCTACAGATCCCGTAATGCAAAAAAAGTGCAATTTACGGCGAAATATTTTTGCGCACTTTTGGGGAGAATTTCTCCACTTTATAGCATTGGTCAATCAACTTCCTTTCACTCCCTAATTCTAGACACATTCTGTAGCCAATATGTATATTTTGTCCACCTCCCAATCATTTATATTTGTCTCTACAAGCAATAAATTCGCTTGAAGTGAATTTTCAGCAATCTAACAAATAATTTTAATCAAGCGAGTTTATCACTTGTAGAGACGACTATAAAGGGTTGGGAGATGAATAAAATATACATATTAGTTAAATAATGTGCCTTGAATTAGGGAGTGAAAGGTAGTTAATTGACCGATGCTGGAAAGTGGAGAAAATTTCCACAAAAGCGCGCAAAAAATATTGCGCCGTAAATTGTACCTTTTTTGCATTACGGGATCTGTAGCGTTATGGTAAAAGACAAATATGTAAAACCATAACGCTACAGATCTGCAGCTAATTTAATCTGCATTTAAGAAAGGTTTAATCTTCGCTATGTTGCCATACAGAGGCATCAGTGTTTCACAGACACATCTTGTTTTAGGTCACCTGAGTCACTCAGGTGACCTATTCTTTATCTGTTTTCGTCCAAAGTCGTACGTCGTCAATCGGTCGTAAACTTTTGAACATTTTCAGCTTCTTCTCAGCAACCGCTCAAACAATTTTAACCAATTTTGGCACGAAGCATCTATGGGTGTAGGGGAACAAAAATTGTGAATTTCATGGTCCCTACCCCCCTGGGGCCTGAGGGGCGGGGCCAAAACCACTAAAATTAATGCTATCTTTAAAAATCTTCTTCTTTACTCATGGACATTAAGCAGTCAAACTGTTGGCATGATTGTAATCCGCATTGTGTCCTTTACCAAAATTGTGAAATTCATGGCCCCAGGGTCAGGGGTTCTAGTGCTATGGGGGCTATATAGATTATATAGTAAAAGTGCATAAATCCTTTGAAAATCTTCTTTTTTGTTCCAGGGCATTAAATAAACTAACTAAGTACATACATGTAGATATGTTGCCTCTTCCAAAATTATGAATTCCATGGCCCCAGGGTCAGGGCTTCTGGTGTTAGGGCGGGGCTCTGTTGATTATATAGTGAAAATGCATTAAATCTTCAAAAATCTTCTCCTCTGCTCCTGGGTATTAAATAAACTAACTAAGTACATAGTTATGATGAGTAAGAGTGCCTCTTCCAAAATTGTGAATTTTATGGCCCCAGGGTCAAGGGCACTGGTGTTAATGGGGGGGGGGCTCTATTGATTACATAGTGAAAATGCATTAATTCTTAGAAAATCTTCTTCTCTGCTCCTGGGTATTTAATAAACTAACTAAGTACATAGTTATAATGAGCAAGAGTGCCTCTTCCAAATTGTGAATTTTATTTGCCCCAGGGTCAGGGGTTCTAGTGCTAGGGCAGGGTTCTATTGATTGTATAGTCAAAATGCATTAATTCTTTAAAAATCTTCTTCTCTGCTCCTGGATATTAAATAAACTAACTTAGTGTATAGTTATAATGCCTCAAACAAATTTTTGAATTTCATGGCCCCTGTGTCAGGGGTTTTGCAATTTGGTGTAAAAGGGGGGGGGCTCTTTTGATTATATAGTAAAAATACATTAATTCTTTGAAAATTGTTTCCTTTGTTCCTGTGTATTATGCTAATGATCCAAATATATTTATTGATGATGAAGAAAGGTGCATCTAGCAAAATGGTTAATTTCATACCACCTGGGTTATGGGTATCGGGGGGGGGGGGGGGTACAAAGTCTGAAAATAAATTAATGCTTTGAAATACACTCTTTAGTATTAATCAACCATTTATGATGAAATAAAATTTATGATAAAATTTCCAAAATTTTGAAATATGTGGCCCCAGGGTCAGTGGTTCCTTTGGGGTGGGGTGCACAACTGGTTATAAAGTGGAAGTGCATTTTCTCTTTGTTATTCTGATCTACCTCTGGGTATTAAGTAAATAGAGTAAGCATGTTTAGTTTATAATTATGATAAGCAAAGGTGCCTCTTTCAAAGTTGTGAATTTCATGGCCTCTGGTTTAAAATGCGAACCAAATTCAATTGTTGGAAAGTTGTTACATGATACTCAGGTGACCTATAATATATATATATATATATATATATATATATATAACTGTTTCTTCAAGTAATGGTAATTCGGTATTGTTCATATGTTGTGATTTTTTACTCTACGGAATTGCTTCGTTAATATTTACCCAGACCCTACAATAAGTACATCGAGGTTAATATTAAAAAGATGTTAGAGTTTCTCCTTGACAACATCTGTGTAATTTTGGGAGATCAACTAAGTCTTCCAACAAACTGTTGAAATTTCCTATTGGCACTATTTGCGCTCCTATATAAACTGATCCTTTTTTTTATTCCCATGTAACCAAATTATTGCAAGAGGGGAAGAAGAAAACACTTGCTGTAGCCTCTACACTCTGATATATCGATGACGTTTCTTCAGTTAACAAGTTACTTCCATATCTCGCAGCTCGTTGTACAGAATATCCAAAAGAACTCGAAATATCAGTCAAATTTGCTTCATATGTGGTTAATTTAATGGATCATTAACAATAAGGACTAATTTATTAACAATTGAACTGTGGGACAAACGTGATGATTCCAGCCTTTAGACCGTCAATCTTTCTAAATGATTTATAAAGTAATGTCCCACTCTCCCCTGCATAATGGTATTTATGTCTCCCAACTTATTCGAAACACATGGACCTTCTCATAATACGATCAATTTTTAAAAGGAGACAGGCTATTGTAAATAAGTTGATGCTACATGGATTTCAACGACCTCGTTTGAAGTCAGTATTCCTTAAATGCTATGGTCCTTATAGCAATCGTGTTCATAGCTAATCCAAGGAAATATACAGAGATAAAGAACAGTATTCAAGCTCAAAAGTCCATTAAACAATATACATGTAAACTAAATTGGAGCAGAGCAAGCACGGTCTTCCAAATAATCAGAGGTGGGATCAGGTGCCATGGAGGAGTGAGCATCCCCTGTAGACCGGTCACACCCTGGCCCTATTCATCGGGTTGTATTTTTACTGGCATATTTCATTCTTGTTGTTTTATTCTGAACTTCTTCGGTAGATTTAAAATGAGGCCAGTCTTCCAGCGCGATGGCAACTTCTTGAAGTTCAAATCTTTCCAAGTGCCACTGCCAGTGCCTCTGATATATTATGAGTTCACAGTCTTCTGTAGCTCTCCGTTAATCTGAATCCACTCCAGGTGCTTTTCCATTTCAAAAGTTAATGATTGCTTCTTTATGTTGGTGGTTCGAAAATGATTGATTAGATGTGTTTTCTGCTCTGGTAATGTTTGCCTGGGTATCTTGATCATTCAGTCTTTAGTAAGTTGGTTCCTTTGTTGGTCTATGTCGATCAGATGTTTCAGCGTCACTGTTGTGACAGGGTCCTCATATCTTGTATCACATCCGTGCTCTCTGTCTTTCAAAAAGCTTTCGTTGCTAGCTCTCTTGAGTGTGCATAATTCAGGACTTACTAGTATTTGTCTAAAATGTTGTATCTTTCTACGGCTTCATTTAAACATCTTCGATTTTCGTGATAAAATTTACCTTTTTTAAAAAATTCATTCAATGACATTTTTTTCCTTTTTTCTTTATCATTGCGTGGATGTTTTTTACGGAGGCCCATTGAGTTCATTTTCGTAGGTTAAAAAAGGGGTGGGCACCGGACGTAATTATAAAGGAGCTGAGGAGGCACATAAAATTGTTTTCTAAAGTAAACGTTATATCCCCGAATTAAAATCGGGGGACACGGCATATTGGGGCACCCAAACCTTTCTATGACCATGATATTACTATTAAAACTTTTCACGATTTTACTAAAGCCTTCTTAAGAATTTTGTATTTTCTGGTGGCGGAGAGAAAATCTGTAAGTTTTTTTAATCCCCTGCATTTTCGTTCCTAACAAGCAAATTCAAAGAATTGTGGTCCCCCACTTTCGGTGTCTTTGTGGGTGAGATGTCATTTTTTAAAAAGACATATTGTGTCAAATATGAACGCCCTATCAAATGTCATTTAAAAATTATCACAAGTTGATTTTTTAAAAATAAGGTCAATCGTGAAGGGCAAGATCAAGGGGTCAGAAATCATAGCACCCTCGGAAATATCTTGTCAGAAGTAATGCACATGTCAAATAGGAAGGCCCTATCTCTTCTCATTGTATAAGGAACAAGATGTGTTTTTTTAAAAACTGATGACCCGTATGGCAACAAAATGAAGACAAAATTTATTATAACCCAAAGTAGGGTCTTCTCACAAGAAATACCATTGTGAAATATGAAAGCCCTAACACCAGCTGTTCAAAAGTTATGGCCAGGGATAAGTTCTTGAAATGTACGTCAAACTCCAAGGTCAAAGGGTCAAAGTTGTTGGTTTATTAAGAAAGGTCTTCTCACAAGTATTACATATGTGAAGTATGAAAGCCCTAGCCAAAACTGTTCAAAAGTTATGACCAAGGTTAAAGAGTAGGTCAAACTCAAAGGTCAAGGTCAAAATTCTTGATATCCAATGAAAAGTCCTGTCACAAGGATTCAATATGTCAAGTATGAAAGCCCTGGTCCTTACTGTTCAAAAGTTATGGCCAAGGTTAAAGTTTTTCCTTAAGTACTTAATCTCCAAGGTGAAGGTCAAAAGTTCAAAGTTGTTTGTATCAAATAAAAGTTTTTGCCACAAAAATTACATATGTGAAATACGAAAGTCCTATATTCTATTGTTCAAAAGTTATGGCCAAGGTCATAGTTTTTAAAAAGTAGGTCAAACTCCAAGGTCAAGGTCAAAGGGTCAATGTTCTTGATGTCAAATGAAAGGCCCTGTCACAAGAATTACATATGTGAAGTTTGAAAGCCCTAGCTCTTATACCCCTTCAAAAGTTATGGTCAAGGTTTTTTTTTAAAGTAGGTCAAACTCGAAGGTCAAGGTCAAAGTGTTAAAGTTCTTGGTATTCAATGAAAGGTCTTCTTACAAGATTTTGAAGTGTGAAAGTCCTAGCCCTGACCGTTCAAAGATTACGGCCAAGGTTAAAGTTTTTTCATAAGTAAGGTCAAGGTCAAAAGGTCAAACTTGTTGGTATCCAATGAAAAGCTTTGCCACAAAGAATATTTATGTGAAATATGAAAGCCCTAGTCCTTACCGTTCAAAAGTTATGGCTAAAGTAAACCAGAAGTCTCTGTCGAGACTGTAGCTCTACTGGTTTGTACTTATAACAAAGGATGAGAAAAGAAGCCATTGCCATCAGACCAAAACTGTAGAAGGAGTAGCGTTTTAAAAGAATTTCACAGATATTTCTATTTTTAGTAACAATGGCAACACCGTTCATCAAAATCAAAATCCGATGCACTGTAATATGTATCTTAGTGTAGTCTATCTGTGTGCCAAGCTATACTGAAATCAGACCAAAATTTTAGGAGGTGTAGCGTTTTAAAGGAATTTCACAGAAAATTATATTTTTAGTAACCATGGCAACACCGTTCATCAAAATCAAAATCCGATGCACTATTTTATGTATCTTAGTGTAGTCTACTTGTGTGCCAAGTAATACTGAAATGAGACCAAAACTGTAGGAGGAGTAGCATTTCAAAGGAATTTCACAGAAAATTCTATTTTTAGTAACCATGATAACACCGTTCATCGAAATCAAAAACCGATGCACTATTTTATGTATCTTAGTGTAATCTACTTGTGTGCCAAGTTATATTGAAATCAGACCAAATCTGTAGAAGGAATAGTGTTTTAAAGGAATTTCACAGAAAATTCTATTTTTAGTACCAATGGCAACACCGTTCATCGAAATCAAAAACCGATGCACTATTTTATGTATCTTAGTGCAGTCCACTTGTGTGCCAAGTTATATTAAAATCAGACCAAAACTGTAGGAGGAGTAGCGTTTTGAAAAATTGTTTACAGACAGACAGACAGACGGACGGACGACGGACACCTTACTATCGCATAAGCTCTTCTGGTCTCTGACCAGTAGAGCTAAAAATAAGAATTTTAGTGTAAAAGTAGGTCAAACTCCAAGGTCAAGGTCAAAAGGTCAAATTTGGTGGTACCCAAAGAAAGGTCTTGTCACAAGGAATACACATGTAAAAAATGAAAGCCATAGCGCCTCTCAATCAAAAGTTATGGGCAAGGCTAAAGTTTTTGTGACGGACGGACAGCTAGACATAATGACGGACGGACAAATGCCCCCTCGCTTTCGCGAAAGCGGGGGACAAAAAATAAAGCCGAGAATGGGTCGTGAAGATGGAGAAGCTCGCTTTTCTCTTCATTAGTACCACTTCCAGGAGAAAAAATTTCAGTTAGAGAGTGCGGTATGAAGAAAATCAACCAATAAAGATTAGTTAGTCACTATTGAAGGTTATACAAGGTTTTTGATACTTTTGGTTTGATTACATCTTCGGTAGCCGAGGGTTTCTGATACGCCACTTTCCTCGTTTTCGTGAGGAGAGTAGCGTATAAGAAACCCTTGGATAGCGAAGATGTTTTGATTACTGCTTTTGAAGCTCTGTTTCGAGCTTGAATGGAACATTAAAAGAAATTGCACAACTCAGTGAACTCTGATAAAATGTTACATGTTCAACCCCCCACCCCCACCCCAATCATTGTCTAGGAGGAAATTTAAGTTGCACATCGTCAAAAAACTAGAGAGATTCGTTACAAAGTTATGACTTTATCGCTATTGTGCAAATGTTGCCTCCCAAAAGGTTTTGAAATTCACTAGTTCCCCAGATAGCATGACTATGTTGGGCCAACATTTGTAAAAGGTTGTATGGTTGCCGTCGGGGGAACAACGTTGGGCCAACGTTGGACCAATGTTACCAAGTCAACCTTCTTGACCATGACAGAATTCCTCTGTTGGCCCAACGTTGGTCCAACGTAAGCAACTTCCATTCACTTTAGTTCCCAAGGAAGGAAGGATCCTGGTGTTGGTCCAACGTTGGACCAATGTTTATAATACACCCTTAAAGAAAAGTATATTTACAAGTTGGTAGTAGTATGTTGGTCCAACGTTGGCCCAATGTTTGTAATACACCCTTAAAGAATGTGTCTTATCAAGTTGGTAGTAATATGTTGGCCCAACTTTGGCCCATTGTTAGTAATACACCCATAAAGAAAATGTCTTATCAAGTTGGTAGTATTATGTTGGAACAACGTTGGCCCATTGTTTGTAATACACCCTTTAAGAAAGTGCCTTATCAAGTTCAAGTAGTATGTTGGCCCAGCGTTGGTCCAATTTTTCTAATACACCCTTAAAGAAAATGTCTTATCAAGTTGATAGTATTGTGTTGGTCCAACGTTGGCCCATTGTTTCTAATACACCCTTAAAGAACGTGTCCTATCAAGTTGGTAGTAGTATGTTGGCTCAACATTGGCACAATGTTTGTAATACACACAAGTGTTATTTTGTTTAGGTGTTTAAAAGATGGGATATTTATATAGGGCCAACGTAGGCCCAAGTATTATACTGCCAATTAATTGATGATGTCAAATTTATAATAAGTTGCTAAGCTTTACGTTGGGACAACATCTGAAATAATTAAGAGGACTTTCTATGTCCATGCTTATCATTGGATGACTGCTCTTGTTTAGATATGATATTTTCAACATTTTAACTTTGCACTTAAGTGATCACAGCACCAAAGAGTGTTTTATTCTATTTTTTGAATTGTGTTTATGCTTATTATGTTCCCCAAACGAAGTTGGGGAACATATTGTTTTTACTCTGTTTCTTATTATTATTATGTTCCCCAAACGGAGTTTGGGAACATATTGTTTTTACTCTGTTTCTTATTATTATTATTATTATTATTTTTTTTCTTATTTGTTCTCCGGTACTTTTTTGTCCGCGAGTGTTCTCAGAAACTGTTCACCCAACAGAGCTAAAACCTTTTTAGGGTTAATAGGTGTGTAGTGTAGGTGTGCGGAACGAAGGTCATTTTGCGCGCATACGCCTGCACGTGCGTGCGCGTGAAGTGAGTGAAATGACTGATATACTTAATATGGCTATAACTTTTACATTTTTTGATGAAATGCTTTGAAACTCATTACATAAGGATATATTAAAAGTGTTAATAATATGACACTGTCAAATTAGCACGAACGCACGCGCATGCACGTGCGCCTTGCTCTGATTGGCTGAAACAAAAATCTCAATTTCTCTTTTGTTTTTAGACGAAATGCTTTGAAATTTTAAACTTTGTCATGAATTAACACATCCTACTATATAGTATGGAAAAAATTTCATGAAATCACGCGCATGCACGTGCGCTGCAATCTGATTGGCTGAAACTTTAAGTGGCTATATCTCCTTTGTTTTTTGACGAAATGCTTTGGAATTTAAAACATAGTTTTTCATTAGGATATCCTGCAATATGATATACAAAAAATTTCAACAAATCACGCGCATGCACGTGTGCTGCAACCTGATTGGCTGAAACTTTAAATGGCTATATCTCGTTTGTTTTTTGACGAAATGCTTTGAAATTTAAAACATATTCATACATTGGGATATCCTACAATATGATTAAGAAAAAATTCATGAAATCACGCGCATGCACGTGTGCTGCAATCTGATTGGCCGAAACTTGAAATGGCTATAATTCCCTTGGTTTTCAACCAAACAGGATGGGATTTAGAATAAAGATAGATAAAAGAGCCTCCTACAAGAAGGTATGGTCATCATGCACGTGCATACCCGTGCGTGCATTTGGAACGAATGAAATTAAAAATACACTTGAATGAGTGATTTTTAATACTTTTGGACTAAATGGTTTAATATATAGTATATTTAAATATATAGAAAATTGTAGACAAGATGATATGATCATTGCGCACGTGCATTCACATGCGCATGCCTGCAATGTTAAAATTTGAATATAATTGGTATCCCTCTGGGAAAACGTTGTTAAAGGCAAAAATGCACAGATGTTGTCTTATTTAATAAGGCTTAAATGGAATATGGCACCAAAAGGAAGTTGGGGAGCGTTTGGGGAACATCTGTAACGGTTCCCGTTACAATTAGCACTAGTTATGTCGCCCCGAACGAAGTCGGGGACGACATATTGATATTGTACGCATGTTTTTTTTATCCAGGCTGTTTCTCGGAGATGGCTGGGACAATCTTCCTGAAACTTTCCTCAAAGGACGATCACTGGTTGTAGTTGTGCAGTGAGGTCGTTCAGTTCCAATATGTCTACCGTTGCCATGGAAACCTGTAAAAAGAGACGAATTTTGTCCGAGAGTGTTCACTCTGGTCCCTTAAACGTTCGTCATGAAACTCTTTTTATTTGAATGATTAGTATCTGTAGTTGTGCAACTCGCATTTAAAATTTTCAAATAATCGTTTATTGCCATGGAAACCAGGGGAATATTAAAATTCTTTAATTTCGATTTTCTCAATAACTACTCAAGCAATCCTTTTGAAACTTTCAATGATGATTCCTTGCAATGTGTCAAAGTGATTTCTTCTTTTAAAATAATTCTAATGAGTCGCTCACAGTTGTCATAGAAACGAAACAGAAAAAAAGGTTAAGATGTACACATGTGTTCTCCAAGGTCTAGGTCAAAGGTTCAAAGTTTTTCGTGTCCAATAAAAGTTCTTTTCACAAGGATTACATATTTGAAATACAAAAGCCCTAGCCCTTACCGTTCAAACGTAAGGTACTATGTTCAAGACGACCCCCCCTTTTTTCAAGCGCACTGCCAGGTAGAATACACAGACATAACATATACACTTTACAAGTAACCTTTTAAAAGTTTCATTCATAAAATTCAGTTCTCCTGATGTGATTTGATAGTTTGCCAACAGTCATTCTTCTTCTGTCTTGTCTCTAGATTTTATAATTATTTTATTTTTTCTATATAAAAAATAACGATTGTCAACTGCATTTATTAGCATTTAGCGTTTTTTGGTATATTTATTACCTGTATATTATTGATTTCATTAAATAGTGCAAGAATAAATTAGAAAATTGGTACGTTATTTCCATAGTTTTTATTCATTCATAAATCTTTGGATCCGCTCCTATAGGTGCGCTACGCCTTGATCACTACTGTAAACAAAACATTCATCTCGCCGAAAATGATCATGATTCCGCTAAACTGAGAAAGTTTACACATGATTTATCATCGCATAAGAAACATCAGCCCTGTACAATCCAGAAATGCTCGAATTGAAGGGGAAAATTCAGGAGTTATTGATGGGAAAAATTCAGGAGTTATTATGTCGCCCCGAACGAAGTCGGGGACGACATATTGATATTGTACGCATGTTTTTTTTATCCAGGCTGTTTCTCGGAGATGGCTGGGACAATCTTCCTGAAACTTTCCTCAAAGGACGATCACTGGTTGTAGTTGTGCAGTGAGGTCGTTCAGTTCCAATATGTCTACCGTTGCCATGGAAACCTGTAAAAAGAGACGAATTTTGTCCGAGAGTGTTCACTCTGGTCCCTTAAACGTTCGTCATGAAACTCTTTTTATTTGAATGATTAGTATCTGTAGTTGTGCAACTCGCATTTAAAATTTTCAAATAATCGTTTATTGCCATGGAAACCAGGGGAATATTAAAATTCTTTAATTTCGATTTTCTCAATAACTACTCAAGCAATCCTTTTGAAACTTTCAATGATGATTCCTTGCAATGTGTCAAAGTGATTTCTTCTTTTAAAATAATTCTAATGAGTCGCTCACAGTTGTCATAGAAACGAAACAGAAAAAAAGGTTAAGATGTACACATGTGTTCTCCAAGGTCTAGGTCAAAGGGTCAAAGTTTTTCGTGTCCAATAAAAGTTCTTTTCACAAGGATTACATATTTGAAATACAAAAGCCCTAGCCCTTACCGTTCAAACGTAAGGTACTATGTTCAAGACGACCCCCCCCCCTTTTGAAGCGCACTGCCAGGTAGAATACACAGATATAACATATACACTTTACAAGTAACCTTTTAAAAGTTTCATTCATAAAATTCAGTTCTCCTGATGTGATTTGATAGTTTGCCAACAGTCATTCTTCTTCTGTCTTGTCTCTAGATTTTATAATTATTTTATTTTTTCTATATAAAAAATAACGATTGTCAACTGCATTTATTAGCATTTAGCGTTTTTTGGTATATTTATTACCTGTATATTATTGATTTCATTAAATAGTGCAAGAATAAATTAGAAAATTGGTACGTTATTTCCATAGTTTTTATTCATTCATAAATCTTTGGATCCGCTCCTATAGGTGCGCTACGCCTTGATCACTACTGTAAACAAAACATTCATCTCGCCGAAAATGATCATGATTCCGCTAAACTGAGAAAGTTTACACATGATTTATCATCGCATAAGAAACATCAGCCCTGTACAATCCAGAATTGAAGGTGGCATGTCAGATTTGTTTTCCGGCAGAACCTCTAAAAATTAAAGTAAAAGTAGGGAAATTTCTGAGTTCTCACTGGCGTTATAATACACAAAATAATTCGGCTGATCTTCTTAATAAATAATATTTCCCAAGCTTTTTTGGTAGGAAAGATTCTGCCAATTAACAAGTATGAGGCTCAGTTCAGTACATCTGCTCAATTTCTTTTATGCAAGTCTATAATTTTTTTCCTGCACTACTTTCTTCTCCTACAGATTCTAAAAATAATGAGTGGGATGTACCCAATTAAGGTCTTCCGTTTCCAACGGAAAGAACTGATACGACTTGATGGTTGTCCAAGCTTAGCTAATGGACCATTGTTTTAGTGATGATAAAAATGAAAGTCTTGTCCAATACGGGGCGACATATGCTATTGCTTGCAATAGCAGACTTTCTAGTTATTATTATTTTTCTTCTCGGGAAAATTTTGTCCGCGAATGATCTTGTAAAGTACACATCCGATTAAGGGGAAACCTTTTTAGGGTAAGTAGGCATGTTATGTAGATTTGCGGAACGAAGGTCAAATTGCGCGCACGTGCTTGCAAGAGCGCGCACGTGCAACACGTGAAATGACCAATATACTTGAGATTGCCGTAACTTTTACATTTTTCGATGTAATGCTTTGATATTTAGAATATATAGACATAATATAAATGTAGATAAGATGACATTGTCAACATGCCATTTTGTGTGCACGTGCTTGCAAGAGCGCGCACGAGCAACACGTGAAATGACCGATTTAATTGATATAGGCGTAAATTTTTATCTTTTTGATGAAATGCTTTGAAACTCATAATATAAGGATATAGTAGTAGCATAGACAATATCACATGGTCAAAATAGCAAGATCTCACGCGTATGCACGTGCGCTTCGCTCTGATTGGCTGAAACTAAAGTCTCAATATCTTTCTTGTTTTTTGACGAAATCCTTTGAAATTTTGAACATAGCCATGCATTAGGATATCCTACAACATGATATATAGCAATTATCAAGAAAACACGTGCATGCACGTGCGCTGCAATCTGATTGGCTGAAACTTTAAATAGCTTTAACTCCCTTGGTTTTCAACCAAACAGGATGGGATTTGGAATAAAGATAGATATAATAGACTTCTACAAGAAGGTATGGTCACCATGCACATCCATACACGTGCGTGTACATGCGCTGCAATCTGATTGCCTTAAAATTTAAATAGCTATAACTCCCTTAGTTTTCAACCACACAGGATGAGATTTGGAACATAGATAGATATAATGGACTTCTACAAGAAGGTATGATCACCATGCATATCCATACACGTGCGTGAACGTACGCTGCAATCTGATTGGCTGAAACTTTAATCAGCTATAACTCCCTTGGTTTTCAACCAAACGGAGTGGGATTTAGAACATAGATAGATGTAATGGACTTCTACAAGAAGGTATGTCACCAATGTCATGTATGCACGTGCGTGCACGTGAAGTGAGTAAAACCAAAAATACACTTGAATGAGCGTATTTTTTTAACACTTTTGGATTAAATACTTTAATTGTTAGTATATTAAAGTATATAGATTGTGTAAAAAAGATGATATGGTCATTACGCACGTGCATTCACATGCGCACGCGTGCAATGCATAAATTTGAATGAACTTGGTACCCTTCTGGGTAAACGTTGTTAAAGTCTCAAATGCATAAAGTTTGTCTTATTTAATGAAGCTTACAGAGAATATGGCACCAAAAGGGAGATGGGGAGCGTTTGGGGAACATCTGTAACGGTCCCCGTTACAATTAGTACTAGTTTTTATTTGTAATAAACCAGATAGCAGAACATCGTTAACCCAATCTTACATTATGGTTGTATTATCTATGTTGGGTTACCTTTATTGGGCCAACAATGGCCCAACATGGAATATCGATAGCTGGTTATGTATAATGGTGCGCTAATGTTGGGCTAACTGTTCGCATTATATCATAAAATTATTATCATGAGAGAAAATATTTGTTTGGGGATTGGCATCGGCCCAACGTTGGCCCAATATATCATGAATCTGACTGAGCATCATGGGTAGACAACAACCGGGCTACTTGTAATACCCACGCCATTTTTAATCTGACACGAGCGAGCGTAATGAGACTGATACCTTGCATATCTGCATCCACTTTGTAAGTATTTATAATATGTTTGCCTCGGCACAGCTGAATTAACGTTTAGTTTTTAAACGATATCATGTACAAATCTGTGTAAATCAGACACGGGGAAGTGCAGAGGCCAGGTGCTGTTGGGTCAATACTGTACCCCAGATGGCATGCCAACATTGGGCCAACGTTGGGCCAATGTAATCGGTTACATCGGGCCAATGTTGGCAAATGATATTGACCCAGTTTAAGTTTGCTCATCGGCCCAATGTTGGCCCGATATGTTGGGCCAACGTTGGCCCAGTGTAGAGTGTTATTTCTACAGATATTGGCCCAACGTTGTGCCAAAATTGGCCCAATGAATGCGACATTGTTTGACCAACGTCAGTTGGAACATTGGGCCGATGTTGGCAAATGACGTTGGTCCAGTGTCATTTTGCTCCTTGGCCCCATGTTGGCCCGATATTTTGGACCAACATTGGGCCAATGTGTATAAACATTCAATTGTTACAAATCTGTATATTAACAAATCTGATCGTCTCTACAATCAAAAATAAATCTACAACCAATCCTACTTGAAAGTACAAGCTAGCTAAAATGAATTTACAACGCTTGTTAAAATTCTTATAATTTATCAAAACAAAATAAATTATCAGTGATTAAATGTTTTGTTTTTATACAAGAAAAATAAATTAAAGTATAAAATAACAAATGTGTTTTAATACAGTTAAAACAATAAATAATTTGCCCCTTATTTAGATTGAAATGAGTGACTAGTAAAATACATTTCCGAAGTCTACCACTTAATTTACTTATATACACTTAACGTCGAGCACATGATCAAACATTTTGAAAATGTTGAACTTGTTGAAGTTAAAACTAAATTTATTCAGTACTAAACATAAATTGGGTTCTTTCAATTAAAATTTGTTCAGTTTAACTTTTCTATACATGTATTTTATATGGGGCAAAATTGATTCAAAATCGTTGTGGTGATGATGATGATCAAGCGTAGAAATGTTATGCATAAATGCCTTCATCATGCAAGCTAATAACTTAATCACACCATAAAACAAAGAAGACGGTTAGTCCTTAATTTACACCTTAAACATATAGTGATATACTTGTAAATTTAATCGTATGTTTACTCTTTACTGAGAAAAGTAACAAATATATTAAGTACCAAATACTACAATTTTAGTGCTACTGGAGATTCTAAAAAGACATTCAGAACACAATCAAAGAATAGCTAAGGTATGCCAAGGACAGGGATGGGGGAGGAAGAAACGGACAGAGAAGAAAAGAAGGGGGAGGAGGAGACTCGGGAGAGAGAATTAAGAGAAGACTTAAGAGAGGGATCAGATGGAAAGTGGCAGTGCCTAGCTTTTTTCTGTTATATACTGTGACAAACCTGTAGTTCTACCCTTTTCTGTGTCTGTTTGTCAGTTACAAACACGATGCAGATGCCAGAAACATATTTTTGTGTAAGTAAACAAAATGACGGGATTCATTTTAGTATTATTTTAAGAACAGGGGGCTTTGTTTATTCGTTGGACCTGCTTATTGATACCTGCAATTTACTGAACTTGTGCATAAATTTACATCAGAGAGGGAGTATACAGTCATGTAACCCTACAAGTATCACTTGAAGTGAGCATCAACTTTTATTTCTTTATCAATGTTTTCTTCATGCACTGAGCAATAAAATACTAGTACGTTATAATTTAATTTTATATTTTGATTTCTTTTTCCTCAGTTTTTTAATTAATGCTATGAGATATATATTGAGAATATGTATTAAACTATTAATCTAGCATATATAGATAGTATTAAAGGGCTTTTACCATTAAATTGTACTACAAAACTAGTATAACCTTAATATATGTATTTGTTTGTCAATTTTGAGGACAAATGGCCAACCAGTGAAGAGCAAATGATACAGTCATGATGGAGAGCCAATAAGATACAAACCAACGTTGGCCCAAAAATGATGTTTGGCTTATATTGAAAGAATAAGTGGCCCAACAATGGCTCAATAATATCCGTTCGTTGGTCCAGCAATAAGCCAACAAGTTGGTCTGATTAAGGGCCGATGAGCAAATTGCCGTTGGCCCAACATTAATTGCTTACAATGGCCCAAATGTACAAAAATGACGTTTGCCCAATATTGAAAAAATACATTGGTCCGACAGTGGCCCAATATTAACTGTTACATTGGCCCAACAATAAGCCAACAAGTTGGTTTGATTAAGGGCCGATGAGCAAATTACCGTTGGCCCAACATTAATTGCTTACAATGGCCCAAATGTACAAAAATGACGTTTGCCCTACATTGAAAAAATACATTGGCCCAACAGTGGCCCAATATTAACTGTTACATTGGCCCAACAATAAGCCAACACGTTGGTTTGATTAAGGGCCGATGAGCAAATTACCGATGGCCCAATGTTGAATACAAACGGTGGCCCAACATAAGGAGCATTGTTGGCCCAACAAAGGTCCAATAACATCCTGCTATCTGGGTCACAAATTAGGAGATTCACAAGTTTAAAAAAAGAATCATTTAAAACACATGAGTATTAACGAAGTTATTAATATTCGTCAAGGAAGTGTACACACGCGTCTTAAAAATTAAATGAATAAATGCAGTCTGCCTTGAAGTTCACTGTGAACCACTCTAAAAACCATAAAGTTATATATCAAGAGAATAATAAATACCTCCAAGAATGACCCAGGCATACCCACGGTCCACGTCGAGTTTCGCCATAGTTAAAAATCACGATCAGCTGTTATCAAGTTAGTTCTAGATATGCACAGTACATGCATACTTGTATTCCAGTGTAGTTATGCTAAAAAAACACTTCATCGTTATGTACACAGACCTGAATAATTGTACATTTACTTTATAATCAGGACGGGGTTAATGTGCATTCGGTGATTCCAACTGAACTATGTGTCATTGACATCGTCTTAAATATTTAAGAAAATATTCTGAAAATCATCTTATTCTGTTGTCTTAATGTTTATAGGGAATAGCCTATAATGGATTTTTAAAACCCCAGTCATATTTCCAATAACGACCAACAGCCGACGGTTTTTGAAGCCAAAATGGGATTCTTCGGGTGCATCGGCCGTTGTCTTGCCCGATTTTGACCTCTTTTGTTGTCGGCCGACCAATTTTGTGTCCATCGGTCCAAGTTATCATTTTTCTGCGTCGGTGGCCGATTTCTTCTATTGAAGTTATCCGTCGACCAACCTTCGATCATCGTCCGACCATCGGCGATCAGTTTCTTAAGTCGGTCGTGCGTCGTTTGACAATAAGGGTGTCAAAAATTTCGACCGACGGTTAAAATTAAAATGTAGCTCAGAGCTCGATGATCGGGCGACGATTGGCGGACTTGTGAATATTTAATCTATAAAGGATTCACCATGTTCACAACACAAACAAAATGTTGATGCATGGATTGATATATATTTTTGAACGGAAATAACATTAGATAATTAATCCGTAAGACATAAAGAAATCCTAAGTATTCTTTGCTGCTTAGATACGCGCCATTTGTCGTTATTTTATGTAATTCTATACAAACTTTAGCACATATTTTTAACATTGAGCTACAATCTTACAAAATGCTACCACTTTGCCTTGCAAACATTACTCACATCACCTATCTGAATATAGATCTATGAAAAATATTGCTGATTTTTAAAGAAAAAAGATTTGTTGTGTAATTTATCCAAGTCATCGGTGTTCCTAGGAATTAATGTGACTGGAGTGTCGCCCGATACTCGTGTCGCCCGATCATGTTTTTCAGCCGACAAGACCAGAAAAAATTAGTCGCCCGACCATCGACTTAAATGTGACCTAGGCATTAATCCCATAAACTTTAATACGTATACGTGCATACGCTCTGAAATTGGTGTAATATTCGATTTAAATTGGGGGGGGTGGTTAGCTAGTTGTAGTTGCATACACAATCCAAGATAGGTTCCTCACAAACAAAGAACTATATATGGTATTGGCCGTTGTAGGCCTCCATTCAAAATAACAAATTTTTAACATCATTTAGAAGTACACACCATGACTTTAAAAAAAAAAATAGTATACGAAAAGTTGTCAGACAATTTGGGGGCCGCAAATGAAAGAAACCCTATATAGTTCTTTGTATACTTTGATATGTTAAGGTAATAAGCTTATTTAAATATTTAGTGGTGAAAAAAATATTCTTTATCAATTTCGTGGAACGAAATAATTATTCACTAAGAGAGTTTAATTAGCAATGCTGCAATTGTTCATATAGAAATAAAAGCGATTATTTTTTATGATATATCTCTATTAATTAACGAGTCGCTTTTTTTTTTAATTCATGCCAAAAAGACTGAGACACCATCAAGGAATATGCTGATCTCTTCAATTAGTAAAGAACCTAAATATTACTATGCTTACGAAGATTGGTGACTTGTAAAAAATGTTTAAAAAATAAATTGTCATTTGTCTTGGCATAAAACCATTTTTCGTGCGAGTCAACGCGGTTAAATCTAATACAAAGAGTAACCTTAAAATCTCCAGAAGATAAGTGCCAAGCACCGATATGCCACTGTACTGTGAAATATAAAACAAGGAAATGGCAAAGGACAGCCTCATAGACACTCTAAATACTGAAAACGGATATGAAATTTACAAAGTAAAAATTCAAACACATGACATTAATTTATTCCTTCTTGTAAAGAGTACAGCGTTAACATTTCAACAACTCTCCCTTCTTTTTTCTGTCCCGTGCGCGGATCTAGAGGGGAGGGACAGGGGATTGGAATATGAGTCCTCCCTGTAAATTGCATCGTCTCAAGCCACAGTTCGGAGTCTGCATATAGCTCTGTTCTAGTGGGAGAGGTTCGTATATTTTGGCCCTGGTTTGCGACGATGCGTAATTTGCAGAGTGATTCTTAAAAAGTACCGTAAAAGTTTTTTGGCTTGTCAAGATTTTTTTTTTGGACTGAAATTGGACCCCCTGAAAAAAATTTCTTGATCCGCACCTGCAGGCATGTTCATGAAACTTTCCTAAGATTTGTCCTAAGACTATTCCTAAGATATGACTTAGGAAGAAACTTAGGAACATCCTAAGATCAACTTAGGACATATCATAAGACGTATCTCGACGGTGACTTAGGAACGTCTTAAGTTAGGACATCCTAACTTACAATGAACATTTTTTTCTTAAACATTTATCGATAAATGTATAATTTTGGAGACATTTTACGGGAAAGAAATTAATACATGTAACATTAGAAAAGGAAATCCATTTATATTTCCATGTGACCTCAGTATATTTTAATGTTTGCATTTTTTTTGTTGATATTATAAAATATCTAATACCGCTTGTAAATCGTATTGTAACAAACAAATTGTAATTAAGATTTATAGTTTAAAAAATAATAACCTCTGAGTGATCTACCTTGATGATGATTATGTTATGAAGTTTTATAAAAGTTTACTTAATTTTTTTGATAAATAAGCTGATTGAAAGTAAAATGAATTTTGTAGGACACTAAAAGTATTCAATCAGGGAAAACACTAGTTTAAAGCCAACATTTTATTCTTGAATAATAAAACTCTCAACAGTTTTAATATTTGAATGACAATTTTTTTTTAAATTTTGTATGTTCTCCCAACCGGTTAATTAAAAAATTAGTACATGTCGATAGCTTCATTGTCTCATAATAGGGGGTGGATGGCTGGCCCCTCCTTATTTTCCGAAGACAAGTTTATTGGTATTAATCTATGATGGAAGTTTTGATAAATGACGAATATGTATATCGCAAAAAAGTCATGTTAGAATGACCATAAGTTGTACTGTATCTGTATCTATAGACCAATCATTAGCATATGAAAGAGGGGGTATTTGTTTCTATATTCGCACAATGTATTATGACATTTTAAACATAAGAAGGGGTGGGGT
>NW_026930867.1:0-43557 GCF_032062105.1 Saccostrea cuccullata
TACGTATTGAATAAAAAAGTAAGATAGGAGGTGCACAATGGCAATATGTAATAAAGATTCTGTGAAAGTTTCATTGAATTTCACTCAGTAATATAAGAGGAGTTTCGGATAAGAGATAAAGCGTAACAGACGGACGGACGGAAATTCCGATTACTATATACCCTCCCCCTTTTCAAGCAGGGGGTATAAAAAAACTAGGGACAATCTCTCCATATGGAAGTAATGATAATGTGGACAGTGTTGGAAATCTTTCCAGTCCACAGTGTAACGATGTATATTATAATTGTTTAAATACAGAGATATGAATTAAAGCGTAGTCATGGGCATTACTTGAAATGCACGATGTTTCTTTTGATTCATTACGATCTTATGTAAATCAATAGTCAGGTCTAATTCAAATTTTGTGCTTCACTATACTCTGTCCCTTTGAAACTTTTAAAAATTTTACTTTAAAGGTAAAAGAAATAATGTTTTACCAATTGCATCCTCTTATTACCAAACCTTTTTTCGTATCTATATAATATCAAGATTTTCCAAAATCTTAAACATGAAAAGAGATAAACGCTTTCTTTGGCTTTCAGCCAAACATTTGGATATATTGAGTGCGTAGTGTCAATTAACGATGGTTATTTTTATTCTTGTGTTGATACGATATATTCCGATGAGCTTTAATAGAACATACCACAGACACATCTGTTTCATATTTAGATGTTTTACTTGAAAGAGACGTTAAGTGTTATCTAACAACAATCCTTTATGACACACCAGATGATTGTAATATTTTAAAAATCAACTTCCCTTAATTATGTAGCAACATACCTTCATCACCTGCACAGAACGTTTATATCTCTCAGTTGATGAAATACAGAAGAGAATGCTCTGCGTACGAGCAATTTTTCAAACGGAGTGAGTTGATGAAACAAAGATATCAGCAGTCTTGTTTAAAGTAATAATTTTTTGTGTGTGTGTGTGCTTTAATGACTTTTTAGCTTGAATTTTTTTCTTTATCTCCAAAAATTTAATTCAAACATTCATACCATATTCATTACTGACATGATTTAAATTTTAAACCGGGTATTTTTGTTCCCACGTGCTTGGTTGCTTGTTTATTGTTTAATGTCCCTCTCGAGAATTTTTCACTCGTATGGAGAAGCCACAATTTGTCGATGGAGAGTCGCAAATATAGTCCTATACGCGGCACTAAGGGTCATTGAGTAGGGAGGGATCTTTTCGTACCATCATCTACTGCGACACGGGACCTCGGTTTATACGGTCTTATCTGAAGGGCTGGTCTCCACGTCCCGTTGGATTCAAACCCACGAAATAAGAATCAACTCCTTACTTCGCGACTCTAGAGCAAACGCTCTAACCACTGCGCTTCGCGAGCTACTCCATTAGATTGAAGATATCGGATTTAAAAATTACTTCTTATTAATAAATAGTATTTTTCGAATGAAAAGCGAAGGTTATAAAGTGGTCAGGATGTATGTCCGTCTGTACGCCTGTCCTTCTGACCGCCCGTTTGTCCATCCATCTGTACATTCCTCCGTCTGTTACGCTTTGGGATCCCCATTCCTTATCCACAACACGTCTTATACCACTGAAGAAAATTAAATGAGACTTTTGCAGATTTCTTGTTATAGACAGGGAATATCATTGTGCACCTCCTATTTTACTTTTCGATTGGAAATTTGTTTTAGGTTTTGTGTAGGAAAACAGTTACACCGCCGTTATTCTAAATTATTGAAGGATACCTATATGTATCTCTTTTCAAAGTCTCCTTCCATGCATAAAATGAAATGATACTTTCCCAGATTCTTTTTTTTTCGTATTGACAATGTGTACCTTCTATTTTATATTTTAATCTGACACCTGTTAAGAGTTTAATCAACATTAGGCAGGCAGGGATATCATTTCTTTCAATATTATAATTATATGATTGACAGATGAAATCAAATACATACATGTGTTAGAGAAATATTTATGAAGGGCTTTGTTTTCCCAAAAATCTATTACAACACATTTCTAAGAAACTATAGAATTAATAAGATCGTTTACTCTGCCTGTTGATCAAGAATAAGATTTTGTAGGAAATTATGTAATATACAGAAACATATACGATATGTAGCATTTCCTCCTTATTTTTACAAAATGAAAGTATTTAAGCTACTTTTTACATTTCCTTGTTTTACCTCGTGATAATTAATTGATACTCTTGGACTACATTAAATAAAATTGAGAAATTTAACATCTACAGGTTTTGTTTGTTTTTATTATTGTTTAACGTCCCTCTCAAGAATGATTTCACTTATATGGAGAATCCAACTCTAAAAGAGAACTTCAAATTTCTCCACCTCTAGTAGAGAACCACAAATTTATACCTATACTCGAAACTCAGGGTAATTGAATAGTGAAAATTTTGCCTACACCATCTGCAACACCGATTGAACTTAGGTTTATATGATATTATCCGAAGGACAAGTCTCCTTCCAGTAGTGGATTCGAACTTGTGAAGTGAGGATAAACTCCTTGCGCCGTCACTTTAGGTCAGATGCTCTAACCACTGTGCATATTATATAAATATATATCATATTAATATAAATGAGAATTTGATAGTTTAAAAAAAATTGTTTGACCGCATTCACACATTTTTTTTTTTATTTTTCTTGAGAGGATATGGAAGTTTTCATTTGACTTGCCTTTCACGAAAATACTTTTTCTTCAATAAGAAAAGATGTATTTCTCAGTCTTGGATCCATGATTGTTTTATCGGAAATAAAACTATGTTTTTAAATGCATTTTGAAATGATTTCAATATAGGATAAATGTTGATAGGGATATGTTATGTGATGATTTTGTTTAATTACAATTTAAAATTGATGCAAATGACAGTAAACTACTCTAACTATCAATCAAGCAGGAATACGGATGCATGGTACACCGTGCATCTGCAAATCTCAGCATACGTACAGTTATTCTATAAAACCATATTCAATTCCGTTTTTAGAAAAAAAAATTCAGTCAGAATAAAAATGCAACACTTTCAAAATAAATGCATTTGAACATATTTCCTTTTTGCCTTTTTTAGTTATATTTTCCAAAAATAAATTCGTTGTGCTTATTGCTATCAACTTTTTTCGGGAAGTTTCTTTTTTTAAATTGAAATGTCAGAAATTGTTATAACCCAAAGTGTTAAACACTTAAAAACATCAATTTTTGTTTATCAAGGGCTTCTATTAAGGTTGGTTTCAAGCATACAGGCGTATAGAGTAGGTTTGTAAAGTTAGGAGGAAAATGGGACTCAATACTAAATGGTTACATGTACGAAAACTGTCGTTATCATCTGTCATACTTAATGAAATATGCAATGTCCTTAAGATAAATGCAAATAAAATTCAGTTTCCCCCTATTTATAACAAATCAATTCATGAAGGTTGATTGATATCATCATATATCCTCTACTGGATTATTAAAATACTATTATCTCCGTGTATGTGAATGAATATATATTATTTGTTTTTCTTTTGATTTTCCGATATTTAAACGAAGAATTGATTTGTTATAAATAGGGGGAAACTGAATTTTATTTGCATTTATCTTATTTTGTTTTCTTTTACCCACCTTTTTTGATAGCAGGCAGCAACGTAGCACATTTATTTTCATGCTTATTTAGAATTTTTTATGTTTAGTAGGGGTCAACTAAGATTCATGTATACCATACATGCCAATGTTTTTTCAATGTTTTGTTTTCACAATTAGTCCACTGGTTGATCCCCCTTTTTCTATGTATAAAATTTACAATGACATTATGGTGCTGGGGGCCAGATTGTGCAATATTGTGAAAAAGATATGTAATATTTCATATTTAAGTCTCCTTTTCTGACCCCCTTTCTTGTATTGTAAATATGTTTTTACTAATTTTAAGTCATTTACTTCAATAAATGACATTTTTTCACTTCAATAATGTGTTGTTTGTTTTTGCCTGCTTTAACCAAAAAACAAGCTCAGTTGTCTGGCAGGAGAACTAAGGAACATAGAGTTGATTTAAGTTACCATTGAAGTATTTCTCTAAGATCGAAATATGAAATAATGAGCTTAACTCTTTAGAATCTTATATTTAAAGTTTAATCGGATAATAAAGACATCAAAGGAATTGAGGAGTGTATCGCTTTTTGATATTATATCGTCGCTACATCTAAATGTTGAGTTACATTAAAACTTGTGTTTTCGTCTAATGTATCATTACTTTTGGTTCAAAGAGTTTGCTACACATTAGCATAAAAAGGTAAAACGAAGTGCAAAAGGTTTTTATTGAAATTTTGACAGATTTTTGGAAGCCCCTTTTTCCGAAATCACCATACATAATGTACAACATAAATCAATCAATTATATTTTATATCATCCTATGGGTATTTTCGGTAATTTTTTTTCACTCATTCCATGCAGAATTATTACACTTGCCTTTGAATACATTGATCATGAAAGGCTTAAAACAAATAACATTATCTGCAACATCGATATCAGATGCCTTCTGTGTAAAATATGCATGTGCTGTGATTGCATTGATTGATTTTTTTATTTGATCATTGTAAATTGTCCGGAAATAAAAAAAAACTGCATAAATCTACCATATACACATGTATTTAGGGACATCTTAATCATCGGTAGATTTGGCTAAGGAATATGTATCAGCATAATCATAGGTAACAATGTTTGCTCGCGTTTTCTCCGAGTTTCCATCAATTTCGGAATAAAATGAATAATTTGCGTGTGATTCAATTGTTGTGTATTTTTCTGTTTCATTAATTTCATCATCAGCTGACTGATATAACGGGTTTTCTCTTAATCCATATTCAACCTCATCTAATGGCATATCTTTCACTTGATTTTGAGTTTTCTTTCCCTCTGAGGTCACTGTTTTTGAAGATTGGGACTTCTCAAAGTCGTAAGCCGGTTGGTATAGGGGGTTTTCTGTTAGTTCGCGTACGTTTTTATCCCTCTTTTCTAGTACTTGATTCTGTATTCCTACTGATTCTCTCATGTAAGGAATATTACTCTTGACATTTCTTAATGTAAAAAAAGAAAAAAAAATGAAATAATTGAAAATGTTGATATTTTCAATAACGGTTTTTCATAAATGTAATACTTAAACTCTAAAAAAGCTTACTCATTAGTAAAGAGATATAACCTTTTTTCAAGGCACTGCATATGAAATCTTTTTTAAGTTACGTCCATATAACAGTGCCATTTATTCTGAATATTTCAAAATTGTCAAGTTTTAAAGAATTATAATGTACAAAATAAAGTACTATTGTGTACCTTTTTCGATTCCTCATCATCAATAATATTATTATTAAAAATACCATAAGACTGACCCCAACTGCTGCGCCTATAATTTCCCCTAAATTGAAAAAAAAAGGAGTTCATTTCTGAATATTTCACTTTTTTTTTGGCAATTCATGCGATTTGAACAGAAACAAACATATTAAGCAAACACATTTAGCAATAATGTTAATTGTCAGAAATATTTAAGTGCGGAGCCACCTATGTACATGTATGCACTAAGAACAAACAACCTTTTACATGTATGTATTGTTGTGTTATTATCTTCAGGTTTCTGTGTCACATCTTTAAATGTCTTTTAAATGTAAGTAAAAGCTACTCAAATTACAAATGTAAACTTTAAATCTTTATGCCATATTCTTTTCTGATTTATTACAATCATTTATTTAACTAATATCTAACATTTAATCTAGTTTCAAAAAGTTTTGAAAATGTTAATTTTTAGGGCACAATAGAGATAAAACCTTACCTTCTTAATTCGATTTCAAACTATAAATTTTGTTCACAATTTCAATATAAAAATATGACACCTTGTCCATAAACAGCTTTCATAGACTCTTTCTGCCGATTTTTTAAATTAAAAAAATGGAATTCCTACCTCACGCAGTGTATTTTTCAAATTTTGTATTAGAGTTTTAATTCTTTAAAATAATGATGTTCAAATAAATAGTTATATATATCAAATTATACATATATCATAGACTTTGAAAAAGAAGCTTACATTTTGGAAAAGTATTTTTTTCGTTCTTCACCATGACAACTACTGTTTGAGATGTATCAGCTTCTAAGCTGCCAGTGCTAGTCCGGGTTTTCCCTATATTTTTAAAAGTAGTTTGCTCCGCATCTTCTGGTGTAGACGGAGTTGTATCGTCAGCTATAGTTTTTGTCAAACCTATAAACATTGTAAATGACCCATTAGTCTTTTGTAAAATATACATGTATATCACATCGTTTGAATCATCTGATTTAGAAATTTCAAAGAAAGTTAATAATCGCAAACTTGGCTGTTAAATGCAATTACAATTGCAAATGGATCCTGGGAATAAAAAAAAAATATGAAAAAGAATCCACATTTTTATCATTTCACTCATGCAATTGAATATAAAATAAAATGTCTACCGCTGATATCAACGTCCTCTCACAAGACAGCATGTTATTATTAACATTCAACTTAATTAATTAATGCAGAGATTTTTCTGTAGATAACAATGACGAATATAGTTTTCTACAAACATTTGCACTGCAGAATTTAATCCCAATGTGTGGAAATCTACTACTAGTATAGTATAGTATAGTATAGTATAGTATAGTATAGTATAGTATAGTATAGTATAGTATAGTATAGTATAGTATAGTATAGTATAGTATAGTATAGTATAGTATAGTATAGTATAGTATAGTATAGTATAGTATAGTATAGTATAGTATAGTATAGTATAGCATAGCATCGTATCGTATCGTGTCGTATAGTATAGCATGTGAATAATTAACACAAACCTACTGATGTATTTTTCTGTATAATCATTTCCGTGGACATGAGACTTCCGCAGGTTGCAGTTATAATATTTGATATATCTGATAATAAATTCAATCCTTGAATAAATTCAATATACTATATGTATATGAACAAGAATTTATACATTGCTGTAAGTTTTGTTTTTCATTTTTGCATTTTCTTTGCTTTTAACTAGATATAAAATGAAAAAAGCAGGCAAAAATTAGTGAACAAAATGATAATTATCTATAAAATTTAATTACACTTTATACATGTATTCAGGAACTTAATATGATGTTTCTACTACCTGGTATATTTAAAATTTAAAATGAATTCATCTTTAAAATTTCAATAGGATTAAATAAATTACATAAAAACGACATGTTGAAAAAAGTGGAAAAATTGAGTTATATGTCATTTAAGTCTAAATTTATAACCGTAGTCTTATTAATAGGAAGGGCTTTTTTTCTGTTCACAACCTTGAAAGGTCATCTGACGAAATTCATGTGACCTATTGCTATCTGCTTTTGTCCGTCGTCGTGCGCGGCGCAGTGTGCGTCGTGCATTGTGTTAACATTTAAGCATTTTCAGCATTTTCCATGCAACCGCCTAACAAATCTCAACCAATTTTTACTAAAGATATCTACGGATGAAGGGAAACAAAACTTTGGAATTTCATTGTTCCTGACCCCCCCCCCCCCCTCCATTTAAGGACCTGAGAGACAGATCAAAATACAATAAAATGAATGCAATCTTCTTTACTTCTGGCCCATGAACACCAAGCAGTCAAACTGTTGGTAGAAATGTAATAAACACTGAGTCCTCTACCACAATTGAAAAATTCATTGCCCCAGGGTTAGAGCTTCTAATGCTGGGGCGGGGCTATATAGAGTAAACATGTATAGTAAATCTGTATTACCGGGTATTTCTTTGATAAATTTTTCTGCTCCTTGGTATTACATGTAATTATAAATTAATTACATACTTACACTGTAGTTAAGCAAAAGACATTGCTTCTTGAAAAAGTGTTAGAGTTTGTTTGTTTTTTTTAAATAAGTAGGTCAACAGCCTTCTTTTCATGCTAGTGACCCCTGAGTATTTCAGGGAAAATACCTCATTTTTTTATACTATGACCAGTTTTTCCTTAGCACACAAAATATTACAAGCAATCGAATCGTATAAAAATCTGAATGATAAGAACTCTAAATCATTTATAACCCCACATTACTTTTGTCGCCCATTTTAATTTTATTTGAGGTTAATGATCAAATTATTCAGACTAGATATATTGTATGAAATGGTTTTGTTCATATTTTTGGATTTATTTATTTCAAAGCATTCAATTATATGAAATGATTCATGAGCTTCAATAAACATAATATTTTCAAAATATTGGTTATAAATACATTTAACTTTTACATTAAAATTGATATTGCAAGAAATAATTGGTTTTGACAAAAATAAAAAGTTAAAAACAGTCTGAATTTCCTCTGCATCACCATGCATTGACTTTTGCTCCCGTAAAACTTCTTCTAAAAATTAGATATTAATTCTTTAAATAGATTTTGCGTTAAAACTTGGTTATTTCATCCATTTAGAACGATTTTTGATTGAACATATTACAGGTTATGAAATGTCATGTCTGACTTCTGAAACATGACTAAACGATCCTTATTAAGAGTAATAAATACCCTTATAAGAGTGATAACATCCAGTTGTATGAAACTCTATTGCTTCTTTTTGGAATGACCTTTTTAAACAATTTGCCCTTACAAGCTACATGTATGCATAGATTGTTTACATAAATTGCTATTATACATGACATTTCTTTTGTAAAAAAAAAGGCATTAAAGAAAAATGTGATTTGAGTGAACAGAGAATTATGAATGAAAACTTAACATACCGTTTGTAAACACACGTAGGCAGTATTCTGTGGGTCTATCGGCAATACCGTCTCGTCCTAATTCAACCAAACTAGAGCGGTTTGTAAGAACCACAGTATTGTGAGATGTAGCACACGGCAGTTTGTACCTATCATTTTCACTGTCTATAACGTTTACTGCTGTCCCACAGTTCACATAGCCTGGGCTCTTGGCCAAAACATAAAACGATTGTCCACTAAAATTAGGCGAAATTGAGCAGCTGCATTGATATTCAATTTCTCCAAAGTCAATATAAATATTGGTATCTGAAACTTCACTCCCATCACAAACGTCCAATGTTTTAGCTTAATAAAGAAAGAAAATGAACAGACAAATACTATGTACATCTACATTAAATCCCAGTTTTGTATTCCGGCTGTATACAATCGGGACTTAAAAATATATTTAAAATCAATATTCTTACTATATGCAAGGTATACAGAAGTCTTTGAAAAAGAAAAGAAATATCTGTTATTTTGAAATGCCATATATAAATTATAACCTACTCATACATGTATTTCAAGTTTAACTTCAATTTGCAATTTTTAGCAATTACCCATACAGGAAAACATAACATAGTACACTTTCTTTATATACAATTATGCAAGCACATTCTTAGTAGCACATTTAGATAATACTGCTTCATTTTACTAACCGTCTTTGGTACAGGCTGGATTTTGTCCTGAAAAGAAATTAATTCCTATCATATACTCAAATATTTTTTTTGTGGAATGAATATGAAGATAACGAACGGAATTTTATCGGGCAATGCAATTCAGGGTCAGGAAAAATACGGACTTCTTATAGAGAATCAGAGAATTGGGATCAAGTGCCATGGAGGAGAGCATTTTCGACCGGTCACACCAACTGTGTGCTCCTTGCCATGATCAGAAAATAACAGAAAAATATGTTCACAGCTACATGTATGCTTGTAAATAGTGGCTTACACTGTAACAATAAGTATGAAAAACGTCAGTCATAATTTGACTTAATGATATTTTTCCTCACTAAAATTAAGCTCATTGTATTGATAATAGAATATGCAAATGATGACGAGACTTTTAAAATCGTATTTCATCACCTTCTTGTTACATGTAGCTTTAAAATAATATCAAGTATGAATCTAATGTTACACATTAACAATATATAGAAAACACACATAGCGTTATGATTCACTGCAAAAATTTAATAATACGGTGGATATATGTTAGATCTTACCATAAACATTCCGGTGTAAAAGAAGAGAAAAGTAAACAATGCAAATCCATTTCAATTTCATTTTAGCTAGATGAACAAATAAATGAATTTCAGGGCTACATGACATCCTTGACGTAGTACATCGATATTATCCTTCCGTGTTATGATGTTATATTGAAGGTGTTTCCGATTTTGGTTAAAAAAAATACTGCCTGTTAATATTCAATGTACATGTGGAGTTTATACCTAATAATGTTTAAGTAGATATGCACTGTGTGTAATATTATATGATGTTTGTCACAAAAAAGGTTTATTTATATGAGACATTGCTTCCCCAGTTTTCTGTTAATATTTTTTTTTTTGTATTGTTACATGTAGTGTGTTTGTATTATGGACAATAATTGAAACAGGAATATATTAAATATCAGTTGAATAAAGAAATAAACAAGCTTAATTGAATATTTCATTTTATGCTTTATATGGAACATTTTTAAATTGTTTCTATTCTTATGTATACAATTGCATTTTTAATTAAAAAAAATATCTCATTTACAAGATAAAAATATACTTTTAGAATACAATTAAATTACATGAATACATGTACTCTATTTCATGACAGTAATTTTATCGATTGAGGGATAAGATTCTACACCTGTTCAGTACTGGTACCTTTATTTAATTCGTAACTGTATAAGGCTTTAGCAATTTACTCGTTTAACAAAGAGTTCTAGGGTCAAGATAAAAGACACCAGTTAATAGCATATTGTGCTTGTTGCAGTTGCCGATAAAACTATAGATAATGGCAGACGATACAAACAAAAAATAGATACCTTGATACATATTTGTGGCGGCCCCTTCGCAGTTAAATTCCTTAGCGCCACAGTTAAAATGTCAGCGCCATAGTTCCGTCATTGTTGAAATATTAGCGCCACAGCAAGATCATACTTGTCAGTACGATAATTTAAGTATAATTTTTTAAAATCAAATAATTTTCTTAACCTCAAAAGTATGTACCGTTTTAGTTTCTAATGCTCTTAATTCACTCTAAATAGGGCCCATTGTTTGGCTTGCACAATCAATTATTTTCTAGACCTCGCTGGACACAAGAATTTGATTTTTTACACTTCACGATAATTACAAATGAAATTTTAAATATCAATTAGTTCATGCCTTAATAGTTCTACTGATAACCATGTCTCTAACATTATACGTGTACTTCGAGTCAAAACATTGTATGTGTGGTCATATGTGACCTAGCAGAATTTCCAATGTCGATCTTGAATAAACACTGCATGTGTATATTTACCTTATTTTATATATATTATTTATTTTACTGAAATACTAGTACTCAAAACCTGTTATTACTGATACTTTTTTCAGATTCTATTGCAAATATATGTTTTATTTAGTTCTTATGTGTGTTTGGGATGGGGGTATTTTTCCAAGTATGTACTAGGCAGTATTGTGGAAATAATTTAATTTTTATTCTACATTATTTTAAAATCGATATCTTTTTTAAAAATATTATTCTTAAATTCATTTTCAAAATAGTTAGTGCTATTTGTATCTAAATAATGATTCATATGTGCCCAATTAACATGTTTTTTTTTAAATTTGATTTGGGATTCCTTCTCTAATTGATAGCGAAATGACAGAGGTTATTAGTATTTCGCTCAATTTTTGAACCATAGGACTGTATTCGTTGAAAATAATGCAAAATAAAATAATAGTTAACATTCTACAACGTTCTTATTTCTACTATCTGTAATCATTCTTATCAATCTTGACAGATCTTTTGTCACTGAAAATTAAATTAAATTCCCGTAAAACTGTGAATAAAGAAATTATCAAAGATGAAGTAACCCTAAAGCAGGGATTACTGGTTGAATTATTGTGTCAAACAACATAATAACAATAGTACTGAGTGATCAGTATTTTATTTGGCAAAAGTTTCAGCACAGACTGATGACGAATAAGTTCCGTTACGTCAGAGTTCCCTTGCAAGGTGCTACTAATATACCCAAACTATAAATGGAACTGATAAATATCGTAGAAATTGCCCAATGAACCCGATGCATTTTCGACCAAGCCAGACCACAAATACTTATTTCACTTTGATAAATAGATTCAACCTTTAATTGTTAAATCTCAATAAAAGGTATTTGACTAAACTTGCTCATATTAGTAAGCTAAATTGAACTTATGGACAGATGATACAAACAAAATTATGTCAAAAAAATTGAAAATAGCAACTTGGATCATGGTTTAGTGAGTAAAAGTTTCACCACGTAGTTTCTAATTTTTATTCAAAATTTCAAAGGAATGGGATTTGAAGTGAAAAGATATTTTTATAGATTTATAAGGATGGTTTCCGAGAGGTTTTGAACTTAATAAAAGGTTTATAATTTTTTTATATTCTAGAAATTTATTATTTGCATCATTTGCAATGAAATTAGACCAAAAAATATATACCGATCCAGGCATCAATTTTTTGTTTGTAACATCTGTCCTTAAGATATTTCCTAAGATTGATTTATCATCATTCATTAAGGCAAAGTGAAAGAGAATGAAATAGAGTCACTCGAAATGTCAAAATAGTCATGAAAACGATATTGTTACACTACTACTTATTAATGTGTCACACTACTACTTATTAATGCTTTAAACCTTGATGACTGAGAGCTTCGGAATCCTAAAACAAAATTCACACTTATATGTTCCCGGGCAAGGTACAATAAAAAACAAACTTTCCCTGAAAATCATATAGCATATGGAGATGCTGAGGTTTACTGTGACATTTACTTTAATTTTACGTGCAATATTATAAATTGAAATTGAAATTACTTTCAAAAGCATATTACTTCGCGATGGCATCTTATCTCAACCTATTTTCAGGGTTCAGTGAAGCTTAACTGGTGGTGAGTACTGTTGCATTGAACCTTTAAGCATGGTTTATGCTAGATATTTTAAATATTAAAACTATTGAATTATATATCGATATTATTTATAAGGACTTATCGTGTAACATGGTTTTCATAAACAAAAATGTGCTTAAGGAGCCTGGGGAGCTGGGGGCGGAGGGTCAAGAAATTACCCATAAGATATAACCAAAAATTTTATACAACATATCTTAAGCTGACAAAGAAAACAAATTTATCATTGTTGTATACATGTATTTATATATGAAACGCTACGTTTAAAGGAGACTACAATGTATGAAAATGTTCACAACCATCCAGCCCTCTAAAAGTACGATATTAAATCAGATCATCATTTTAACATTATTTTATCCTGTCACTGTGTAGACTGAGTCATTCACCTACTTAATACTCAGTAAGTCATTCGTTATTTTTTGTCTGTGTTGTTAATATCCCCCAGTCACTTCCAAGATGAAATGAAAATCCTCTTTAAAAGTGGTGATGGATACAATAGCCTCCTATGAATCTAATTATTGGTGTCTCTCCATCTCTCTTTTACAAAAATATTTTCGAATTTGTTTCGATCTATAATTTTACATGATAGCAAAAACATGGTACATAAGCTTTCACTGAATCGCTAGTCAGTGAATTTGTTTCAGCTTATAATTGTACACGATAGCAAAAACTTGGTACATAAGCTTTCACGGAATCGCTAGTGAGTGAAGATTCATCACATGTAGAAATTCCGACTCCGCAAAGTTCATTAAAAAAACTATAACCTGACTTCTTTCTCGCAAATATTCATATATTTACATGTATATCGATATATCAATATTTACGAGGGGTGATCAAAAAGTTTGTGAACTATCTCTATATCTAAAAAACCACAATTCAGATTAGAATGAAATTCGGTACACACATAGCCATACAAAAGATCTCTAAATAGCAGATGCTGAATAAAGTTTTTCTCCTTGTTTGTGACGTCACAATGTGAAAATGACGTCACTATTTAGGTCACTTGTGACGAAAAATAGTTGTCTCAGTCAAACTTGTTCAACAAATGACTGTACAATTTATTGTATATCTTAGAAATCCCTTTGCAGTATCATATAATAATAATATGTACACAGTTTATTTAGATAAATGAGTTCCTATAAATTCAATTAATGATTGGATTGATCGTTTAAAGAAGAAAGGCAGATGGTTAAAAATTACTTGTCATCTTGCCCAGTGAAAGCAAGTTTGAAAAGATGTGTGTTTGAGAACTTTCTGATCACCCCTCGTACATAAATGTTTTTCATATCGACAATAATATTGGTATTATTAGATTACCTGTTCAGATCGATATTTAAAAATCAATATAATATATAAATCAATAAAACATAAAGCGTAAAGCAATAAAATTTATTGAACAAAATAGCTGTTGCTTTTAATCATGTAACAATATGTTAGTATAATTCGAAATGTTTCTATAAATGAAGAGTTACTATACTTTATGTTTTGAAGAGACGAAAAAATAAGTCCATATACTAAAGGCAAAACAAAACAAGTGAAGAGTCCTTTACGCTTCCGTATATTTTGAGGAATTTGAATTTATATCTACTAGTGGTAATCTAATTTATGCCCAAAACTCATTTCCTATATCAAAGCCCACAAAACAATACAAAATAGAACAACATAAAAAGTCCAAAATATTTTTTATAAAATTTTAAAATTTCTCTGACTGTAAAATCAAACATTTTCCCAAAGGCCTACATGTACAACCAAGCCAGCGCAAAATATCAAAATAAAATGAAAATTGTATAACAAAATATTACTGTTTTCTAAATCAAAATGCACTGTGGTTCCATCGAACTAAAATTTTTACCTTGTTTGTACATGTAAAGAAAAATGCTTGACTGGACTTGTGAGCAGAATTGTCATTGTTATTTTAACTATAACTTTTCTTTATAGATTATGAAACGAAAGCAACCACATTATATGGTTTTTTATCAACAAAAAAACAAGTGTCAATACCTAGGAAGTGTGTTTAGTTATATCATCCGTTTTAAAACCACAATGTCATCCTGTCATCCAGTTTTATTGCACGACATCCCTACCTAGGAAGTCATCTGTCATTTCCTATTTGGTCGTTTACTTCCGCCGACTAACTATAATGTATTGTTTTCGCACATTCAAAAAGTATTACAATTCAAAAATTCATAACATAATTTACCCTTTTTTTTTTTAAAAAAAAATCAACCTCTTTTTTATTTTATTTGATTTCAATTATTAAAAAACGGTATCGATTCCATTCTGATATCTAAACACCAGAATTCAAAGACCTACAACTGTCCAATTTAGTAATTGGCATGCCACTCATTTTAAACATGCTCGTCCTGGATTGAAATATGAAAATGACGACTTATTCGGTATTCGACATAAAAAGTCTACCAAAATACAAATTGGGAGTAGAACAAAATTGGGTTTCTTTAACATCAGAGGTTGGCTCGGATGCCTTAGTGGAGTAATTGTCCACTATTACGAAGTCAAATGCATCCTCCTTGGTATGTTTGGACAAACAGAAAAATCCATTAACAGTTCCGTATAAATATTGGCATAAACTGCATTCTTAGCAAAACCATCCATCAGCAATTAGATAGGTTCCTATTGGATTTATTGTGTTTATAATCATAATCAATTCGGTTTTATCAAAATGTAGCGCTCAAGGGGGGCATGGTTAAAAATTTTTATACCAAAATATTGGGTATGGAAAAATTACTAATCGTTTAAAATGGATTACTGATATTATTGAAAAAAAATACTTGCTATCAAGTTTTGCTAATATGATGTTCAAAGAAGTAAAAGAAAGCACAAAAATCACTTAAAAACAAATCAAACTAAATAGACATGTAAGCAAGATTATAGAAAACCTGAACTTAGAACATTTGGTAACTTTTGATTTTTTTTCCATTTTTTTTTTTGGCAAAAGACATACATCCTGTAGCATCAATACAATGAATAGATAAAAAACATTCTTTTCAAAAATCAATTTAACCGGTATCTCAACATATGATTGTTAAACAATTTAAGATACAAGTGTAAAAATTGTAGAAACCCAACTCTTAACCATTTGACAACAATGATAATAAGAAATAAGAAGAAAATCTTGGATTATCACTATCCTTGAACTTACTTAGAGCAAGTCATTCTAAGGAATGGATCCCTAATTTTACTTGAACTTGCCAGGAACTTTATACAAGACGTCACAAAACAAAGAACAAGCAGAAAATTGTAACGCAATATTAATGTCTGTTTTTATGCAAGAATATTATTTTTCTCAATCATTACAAGCTCTCTTTGATTGGCTAAAACATGATCCAGTAGACTAGTGTCACTAAAAGAATATTCTTAAGTACAAATCTACCCGATAATTCTAATTAATAGAAATAACCTTATTTTAAAGTGTAAATATCTTTAGAAAACATAGTAATATGCTACGATGTTTTCAAAAATCGGACACTTTAATTCTAACTGTTGTAATCTAGTTTGTTGATCTGTGATAATTATTACGAGGTAACATTGCGTTGGATATTGATCTATTTTATGTTGAAACAAATCAAATATACTTTTCATATAAATTCATAGAAGCTATACTTAGCTTTATCAATTAGTTCATTATATGAGGCAACATAAAGACATTACAAGCAATCAGGTTATTTCAATTTAATCTCTATATATCATTTATATTTTACGAGATTACGTTTTCAAAGACTTCCTCATAACTTAAATTTAAATTAAACAATTGTGTAGATGATTAAAAAATAGAATGATCTTTAAACCAGAAATCGAATTGGTTTGAATGCTGAGTGAGAGGGAAGGTAGATGTACTTGTCAAGCATTGAAGATTAACTTTACGAAAGTTTTTTTTTCTATGTATTGTTTAGTCCTGAATAATAGTTTTCTGTATTGTCACGATCCTGTTCTAGTTTCAATGTGGTGTAGTTGGAATTTGGACGAGTTGAATACATTGTTTGGGTTACTTCAGATCCAATTCTGACGTTCAGTCCTGTATTTTGCTGATCTCCGGGGTCATTAGCCTCACCAAGATTGAGTGTCGTGTAGTCTGAGGCAGGACGATTCTGTACAGGTACTGTATATTGCTGTTCTCCAGGATCATTAGCTTCACCAGGATTCAGTGTCGTGTAGGCTGAGGCAGGACGATTCTGTACAGGTACTGTATATTGCTGTTCTCCAGGGTCATTAGCCTCACCCAGATTAAGTGTAGTGTAGGCTGAGGCAGGACGATTCTGTACAGGTACTGTATATTGCTGTTCGCCAGGGTCATTAGATTCACCAGGATTGAGTGTAGTGTAGGCTGAGGTTTGACGATTTTGAAGAGGTGCCTGAGTGATTGCGGGTTCCGAACTTTCTTCTCTATTTTCTGCATTTTTCGAGGTCGGTTTTCTGTGATAGAATTAAAGATATATTCTTTTTTATTTTATGTGTAAAAACCATAATATATATACTTTTCATTTAACAATATACTTTTCATTGTCCCTTATGTTTTATTGAACTCATTCATCAAAAAGAAAATAATGATATAAAATGAAACTGTATTTACCGTTTCCGAGATCTCACAATGTAAAGTGCAAGAGATATACTTATCCCTATTGCTATAGAGACCAGTATTACACTAATTATTAATCCAATGAGCAATCCATTACCGGTAGGGCCTAAAAATATGTTTTCTAAATAAGAAAAAAATACTGTTACGTTAAACAATCTAGATCTGTTCCGAATTAATTTTCTTTTCTTTCTGTTGTAGGTCATTTCAGTTACATTTAAATGTTGAAGTTAATGTTATGTTAATTATTTTTAAACAAAATAAAATATTCTATATTTTAACAATACTAATAAAACAAATGTAGCAAGATAGAAAATGTTAAAATGGGTCCGAAAGATACTTCTTTCGGAAGAAATAAATGCATGTAATATTTTTTTTTATTTGTTTACGAATTATGCTTGAACATATAATAATACAATGATCGATAATTCTCATTTTGGTAACCATAAAAGGAAATCATAAAATACCTGTTGTATTGACAGCTGGGGTACCACTAACATCTTCACCAGACAGTATACCTGCTATTTGAGTGGCGGACTTAGTCGTGTGTTCGCTTCCTTGCCCACCTGTTGCTATGAGTGGACCTAAATGTATAAATTTATGAAAATGTACTTACTTCAATCAAGTTAATGTATATGTGACGCGCCAAGCAAAAACCTCCCCTAGCTTTATTATGACGTAACGTCAAAAGACGCGTCTAAAGTCAACAAGGTAAAAGCGACGAAAAAGCCGCCTTCTTGAGAGAAACTCTCACCGGCAGAACAAGGGGATGTTGTTTTATTTATATGTTAGGAAAGATTCTTGCGTGTGGTTTGATGTAGTTTATTCTTTAAGAAATTCATTGGTATTTTTTAAATGCCCAGTTGTGGTTAAATTTCCTATTAACATGTTTTTAAAATGAAGTTAGTTTTTATCCTCTCCTGATTAAAAATCTTGATGTTTTTTTCCCAACACTACCAGACCAGCAAAAAGACACATAGAAGGAATGACCCTCAGATAGTGAAGGTTCAAGTACGTTCAAATTTGATCCCCGGCATAAGGGTGGGACCACAATGGGGATCAAAGAATTACATATCAATGCATAGGGAAGATCTTAAGAAATCTTCTTTAAAAAAGCAAAGACATACTTTGCTGTGGATATGGAAGCATCTTCTGTTAGTGTAATCTAACACGTGGGTGGGGTGGGAGTCTTTAAATATTTTCTCAAGAACAAGCTTAAGAGATCCATGATTTGTCATGATAGTTATATGAATACATAGAAAAAAGTCTTTAAAAATCTTATCAAGAACAGCAAAGCTGTGTTTGGTTATAGTTATGTAGAAGCATCCTTTGTTAGACAGTGTAGACTCAAGTTTGTTCAAATCATTACACATGGAGGTAAAGTGAGGTCACAATGGGTGATCAAGGATTTGCGTAAAAAATATAGGAAAAATTCTATGTAAAACAACATAGCAATGGTTGATCATCAATACAAACGCATTGATAAAGGTAACGTACATGACAACCAGGAGAAAAGAAAGTCGATCTATATTAATAATTCAATTATATTAAAACAAATCATATTTGAAAAAGAAGAAAGTCAAAATATTCACACCCACTGAAAAGTCTTGTCACAATAATATCATTTGAGAAGTAAAAAAGTATTTTCTCCAACTGTTCAAAAGGTATGTCAAATGTTAAAGTGTGGTATTTTTTGTAAAAGTAGCTGAACTCCAATGTCAAAGGTTAAATTTGGCGGTTCCGAATGAAAGGTCTTGTCGCATGAAATACACCTGTAAAATAGGATAGCCATACTTCCATCCTCTAAAAAATCATAGACACACACAGACAGATAGACAGAGCAAACTTTTTTAGCCCCAAGTTTTCGTTTACGGGGCATAAAACATCACTATATTTGCCACAGAATTGGGAAATAACGCTTTTAAAAGAGATTTATAATACCTTTGCATCACAAACTATTTGCATTAAATAAATTGTTCATACCTGTATGTGTCTCTTGTTCCAAATCTGTCTCTTTCTCTGTGTTGTTTAAACGTTTACAAGATGCAGTGATGATGTTTAAACCACCTAATAAAAATAGACTATGGTTTTGCAAGAAAGCATGTACTGCGAAAATGTAGTTGGAATGTTTATTAAATTTAAATGCCTTAAAAATCGTTACTTTCTTTACTCCGTTAACAACAATACTTGAAATTAATTGAAATCATTTCTAACAAAAATTTTATTTTTGAATAACATACATTACGTAAAATGTGAAAAATTTACATATGCAAATAAAAAATTAAATAAAGTGAAAGATCTTTATGTATGAAAACATTATTTAAAATTACTTGGAAAATACGAAAACATCGTTGAAAGCTATTATATTGTAGCGTATTCATGATATATGTATATGTTTTCTTCTCTTAATTTGTAAAGATATAATAGATAATCCTAGAATGATAGTGAGTACTAGTAACTCAATGCGATTTCAAATCAATATAAAAAGAGAGAGCTGATTCCTTCATAAACTATTATTAAGAAAATTGTTCAACTTTATTTTAAATGGAATATAAAAATAAGTTTTACTATATTTTTTAATAGAGAACTACTTCTTCAAAATTCAAGACCTAGAAAATAGAAATCTATCAGTATAACTCTTAACAAATTTTCATTGTCTGCCTTTTTATAATTAAATTGCAAAAGACGATATACTACGGAATAAAAAAAATGACGAGAACGATAAGTAATCTATTATTGAAAATTTACAAACAATGCATATGTATAGATCTGTATAAATAACAGATCATAAACATGGACCTCCAAAAATCTTATATCTATTTAATGAGATAAGACCGCGGAACAATAACTTGTAAGAATGGAATTGTGCAGCTTACAACTGTACGTCGTCATTCCATCTGTTGCTGTCAAAATACTTGATGATAGACAATGATATAGGCTGGTACAATTTTTAAACGTCCGTGTCAAATTATTACCACCCATATCATCGTCGATCATCAAGCGTTTTGATTGTGACAGATGGAAATGACCTATGCTGCAATCCGTAATCTTCCAATCTTGCCAGCATATATTCCGCAGTTTAAAAACTTATTACATTAATATACATCCACAAATGTGTTGTTACATTTTAGCCTGAATTTGTATTTATATTTTCGGTTTCATTAAATGTTTGATTGAAATTTGGCATTCCAAAATATCTTTCGTTGTTTGAGTTCATAAAACTCATCATAAAGATGGTTAACATTTATTTGATATACATGTAAACATTACATAAATAAATATATATGAATGTCGTTATGTGAATAAATATTAATGTCTCTCTGTAACATACCAGATACAAACACTCTTAAGCAGTAACCCGTGGTTCCTTCGATGGCTGGATTCACTTTTTCTAACTCCACAATACTAGATCGGTTAGTTTGATCCAGAACAGGAGATGAAGTACATGGAAGTCTAAAAAATATTCATAACTCTTACTGCTGTCCCACAGTTCTCGTGTGCCGGTTTCCTGGCCAAACTATAAAACGTTGTTCGAGTGAAGTTAAGCGAAATTGTGCATCTGCATCGGAATCTTAGTACTCCAAAGTCAATATAAATGGTGGATCCTGACAGTTCTTTATTGTCACAACTGTCCATAGTATTTGCTGATTTGAAAGAAAAAGAAAAGAATTTTCATTGGTATTTTCAGAGGCAAGTTCATGCATAGTTCATGCATAATTTTAAATTTGACTACAGTGTGGTATTTGCTAATAATTCGTTATCTGACTGCATAGAATATTTACTGATGATTGTTTCATAAAAAAGTGTCAGTTATTGTAACACCTTGGATAAAAGTTTGCTTTTCAACTCACTGTAATTGTCACAAACTGCAGTTTGTCCTGAAAAAATATGAATATCAGTATGATGTGTATATAGAGAAATTTAAAAGACTATGTGTATACAAATGTAAAAACCAAACATGAAATGGTGCTGCTATATAAAGGAGGAATAATAAATTGGCTGTTTTATTAATCTTACCATCCACATTCCAAGACAAGGGAAGAGCAAAATATACAATGCACATCCATATAAGTGTCATTTTTACAAGATAAACAAGCACCTAAGTTGAAAGTCTGTGTTTTAATTATGACTAACGATTACTCCCTTCCGTTTCAAACTGTAACATTGAAGTCATTGTAGGTGTTTCTGATTTGAAAAGAGTAAAATTTGTTCAAGAGCATACTGCAAATATTCCTTTTACTTGGAGGTGGGGCGAGGAGATGGAGTGACCTCTGAAGCTGTCAAATTTTTGAAGTTATTTTATATTCAAAGATATATTTTCAACTTACAATATTTTTATAAGATGTACAACTTCTTGAAGTGACCTTTAATGCAAATTTCAATTTTGGTACGAAGGCTGCTCAATAAATAATGTCCTGGGTTCTCGGAAAGAAAAGAACGCTTTTAAATTATATCTTATGATTTCACTTAAATATTCTCTTGTTATTTAATCATTAGTCCGCATCGTTTTTTTCCAATTTCTGATTTTTTTAAACACTGTTTTGAGTATGGCCCTTTGTATACTGGAATATGGCACATTCTATGACTTCCTGAACTTGTGTCTTTCTTCTGAGAGATGTTTTTGTGAGGTTTGGACAGGGATTGACCAATGCACTTATTGATTTGTTGCATTCAATGCTAATCAAGCAATGATAAATTGAAAATTAAACAAGTCAAAGGTTGAAAGATGTGACGAATATTTTTTTTGTGACAAAACATTAATTGCCTGTTTATCCCCAACTCCCCTTTATCCAAAGATGAAAACACTTCAAAATAACAGGGACTGACCAATGCACACATTGCCTTGTTGCATTCAATGACATATAGCAAAGAAAATTGAAGAAACTTTTTTGTATTTGGCTGAATGGGCCACAGCTGCTTAAATCAGAGAGCCAAGGCATTAGTATACTGCCTTGTTATAGAATCGCTAAAATGTGAAGGGAACCTCGGGAACAGACTATGTGATGGAAAGTGTAATCAATTTATTAAAGATTCAATCATGAAAGTCAGTAAGGCTTAATGTCATAATGTTTTCTATGTTGTATTTCATAGAGCGTAGGACATAATTTATTGAACAACTCTCGTAAAGTTTGACTTTTAATGCAAGACTGTTTATATATTAAAGTTTTAATTTATCGCTTGTAATGTTTATGAACAGATACACCTTGTGCAATATTATAACAGAATATTGTCATGCAGGAGTTTTTTTTACTGGGAAAAATAATCTCCTACTTTATTTCAATAAAGTTTGACATTTGTTTTATATGATGTATTTATAAATTTTACTTGTAATAGCTTTGTCGCAATGCATGTATCAAAAACTCCAATGTAATAAACAAATTGATCACTTATTAATAGATTTGATTCGGTTAATTAGTTGATATCTTTGATATATTTCTTACTGAAACAACTAATTAAAAAGTTTGATGTTTTAAAAATAACAATTTTAAAACAGACTTTTCGTCAAAATTTGGCTGAATTATTGCTGACTCTGAGTTTAACAAGAATGATCAAGCAGCTAATCATAAAATTGACTTCTTTGAGATATTAAATATCTTCTTTGAATAAAAACATTATTAAAATTGATTTAAAAGGGGAGAGGGGGAATTTCTGGATTTGGTATTAAATAGAGAGCATTTTCCGGTTTTCACAATTTTATCAATTGTTGATCATATTTTTATAACTTCATAAACAGTACTAATTAAGGCACACGGTTTACTCTTTTTAGTTAGAATTATTGTAGGTATTGCAATAGAAAATTAATAGATGATGAACATAGAGTCGTTTAATGAGACTGATGACTAATCGAATTCAATAAAGTGCATATTTACATAAAATTTGCACTTTTAAAACTTTCATTGACGCACAGGTTTCCCCAGCAGACTAGGTAGTAAGTCCTCCATTAATATTAAACAGTACACTGTGCTGCTATAATACTTGTTAATATTGATGCAATTTTTGATTCGCTTGAGGACTGACATGGTACGCAATAAAACATGTGTTTATGATTGATTTATTGTTTTTTCTAGAATTTTTTTACTTATCCATGTAGGGACGTAAGCCTATTTTTAAAGATCTTCATATTTAACCTTACATCGTATAAGTGGAAAATTTAGGAAAATATATATTAGCGAGGGGCAAATTTAGTGATTTGTGATTTGTTCTTAAGGGGTATGTTCGGCCACCTTAAGTGCAGTAAGAACAAAATGTAAACATGTCTTCCAATGGCTAAAATACACTATATTTTGGTCATTTTTTAATTCCTTGTGATAAAGATACAATAAATATGCATAATTGAATGCATATTTTGCATATATAAACAGTACTTTTGCAGAAGAATGTTTCTGATATGCTCCTTAGAACTGTGCACCTACAGAATTCAGCAAAACCTTAACCCCCCCCCCCCCCCCCACATTAAAAAAAATTAAGTGTGCATTAACGTTCTTTTACTTTTAAATGGTAATTTCAAGTTCAAATTTCGGTACTATTGTCTTCAAAATAAGTGTAAAAAACCATGAAAGCAGTTCATGGATAGCAGCATGTGGTCTATTTTTAGCACAAAATGTTTTTTTCCAGACCTCTTTTTAATATGGCGGTACATGATAATCTTAAAAAATAAAAGAGAATAATAGTTGCAAAATGTTTCAAATAATATAAATACTTTTAAAAGAGGTATTGTGTTGTATTGTGGCTTAAAGTAATTTGGTATTATTATTGAACAGTTGTTAAATAGTGTACGTGTTGATATAAAAAAAAATCTTAACTCTTTGATTCCAGGTAAGGATAAATAAGCACCATCAAATTTAGAAATTAAGAGTCTGTAAGACTGACGCAGATAACTCATTTTATCTATCAAAATCTTAATTATCTTAAATAAAACACAAAGAAAATTAGACACATAAAATGAATGACCTTGTTTTAGTACCTGCTACATTTACAATTTTCATCTCATCGGAGCAACATTTGAAAAGGAATGAAATCATTCAGAGTGGGATAGCAGATTTACATAATAAACAAAAACTTTTTTCTCTTTGCCTATGTTGTCAAAATTACAATTTAACAGAGTAAAGAAAAAAAACATATTTAAATATTTTAGAACATCTTTAAAATGACATTTGGGAAAACATTTTGGGTCCGTTTTTATGGATGAGAATTCTTTTCTTAAATTCTTAACATATTTGTTGACGGAATAAAAAGAAAAAATGTCCTGTAATATTAGTTACATAGACTTTTATTGACAGGGTATGGGATCCCATACCCTGTCACTAAAAAACTATGTAACGAATTTACCCCACCGAAGAAATATTTACGTTTTATCAGTGTTTTATAAATGACTTTCTCTGCTAAATGCTTCATCACGCTTTTACTGTGCCTATTACTAGTATGACGTCAGGGTGTGTTTTTGACTTAATATATCGACTGGGTATAGATTTACAACTGACCGGGTGTAAGTAATATACCTCCTTAACGTAAATGACTTAAATCAATCGTAAGCCAGGATTTCACGGAAAAATCAACAGAGGTAGGGTAATTAGATGTAAAAATTGAGTTGGGCCATTTCTAAGCAGTAGGTCGGGAGAGAGGGCAACCAGATATTTTTATTTAAAAATGGTCTTAACAATATAAGGCTAGAACGTACATGTTCATTCACATACTTAGTAATGTAGAATTTATTAAGCTTTGGCACTATTCTTTTAATGGGGAAAGGGGGGGGTTTAGCCTCCCACTTTTTGTATTTTGCGAAGAAGACATAGCATAGAAATGAACCTTTCTTTGCAAAGATTGTACTCTTTTCTAATTTCAAAGAAACAACTCAGTGTATTTTCTCAAGCTTAGTATGTTGGTTATAGCTTACAACTTTGTTAATATAATGAGACATGATATGTTTATATGTCCAAACATTAATCCATACAATGTATGGGCCATCGCAAACAATCTAGCTATTCATGTTAAGTGCCTGATGGAAAACCATATATGACTATTTTTTCTATCTATATGCTAAATAAAATTGACATATGTACCAACTTTTCGATTGTAATGCATGTCAATGCATTTTTTTGTCATGTACCGCATTTTATTTAACATTTTACAAATTCAAAGCGAAGCATTCTCCTACAGAGCCCAATTTGAAAATAACTTCCATCGCCACATAAAAAAGACCCGTCGTAAACACATATGTTTAGGACATATTTTATCTTTTTTTCTTGAGTTTTAAAGAAACCAACAAATTATCAAGACTTGTTCCATAAAAAAATAAAATATAATCATGGTAATAAATGCATATTTCCACAGTAGATATATGCACATGCCAACCACGTGCTCAGTGGAATGATATAAACGAGGAAATTCGAGCAAAAAACAGAACAGTTTTTCCCGATTTGCTGGAGTGGGGTTGTGAACGCATTTTTTCCTTAATCAGAGGATGCGATGCAACAAAAAAGTAGTAAGTTAAGTAAAGTAAGGATTATTACTTCACAATTGCTTCTCTTGATGTTGTTATGGTCACATTTATTCTGAAATCAATGTGCGGACGCAATGAAACACATGACCTCAGGAAGACCCCAAATGAAAAAAACATCAAATTTTCAAGAATTATGGATGATGACAAGAAAAGAGTATTAAACGCATTCTTGATATATCTTATTTTATGCCAAAATTAAATCCTTTCTAAATATATATTTTGCTTATACGGTACTCGGAAGTCAGGGCCATTAAGCAGTAGGAATTCTTTATCGTGCCAATGCCTTCCTAGAATTTTGGCCTCACTAGAGCTTATAAGTAAGCGTTTAATTACCAATCGAGAATAACATGTGTTATCAATATTGTCCACTGTAATCCCTAATAAACCATCAAAAGTATGCTACATTTTTAGGTCAGACGGCTATTAGTTTTATAACCATCAATACAGTGTCTGTATCCAATCCTTGATGCTTTCATGGGTCTTTGTAGGCTCTACTTATTACATGTGTAACATGTATCATTATTGTACCTTTAGAAACTCGTAATCATAAAAATCTATAAATTGAAAAGAAAAATACACACATGCAATGTTCTATTTTTCGAAAGCAGTAAAAAATTTAGACGATTTTTTTTTGTCGATAATCTTGAACATCAAAAGCCAGCGTAAGATACCAAAATTAAATGAAAATGATAATAACAAAACATCACTGTGTTCGCAGGCGAAATGCATTTTGTTTCCATCGAACTCAACTGTTTACCTTGGTTGGACATGTCCATGTACGCCCTCGGAAAAATGTTAGATTTTAGAGAAATGTATACCTTTTTACTGGACTTTTGAGCAGAATCATCGTAGCTATTTTGACAATAACTGTTCTTTATAGATTATGAAACAAAGGAATCGCATTATATGACTTTTATAAACAAAAAACAAGTGTTGATTTATAGGAAGTGTGTATAGTTTTGTTATCCGTTTTGAAAACCACGATTTCATCCTGTCATCTAGGTTTTTTGCACGACATTCCTACTTCCTAAGTCATATTTTATTTCCTATTTGGTCGTGTACTTTCGCCGATTAACTATGAGTGTTGATCCAAATATTACATGTATGTGACAGTGTCGATATCTTTTACATTTGGCGTCATATCAAATATAATGTACCAAACGATGCATAAAAATAAATCTAATCAAAATAAAACTTTCCTTTGATAATGTTTACTGGAATTGATTTTATAGATTTTTAAAACATTGAACATAGAGGGTGTCGCCGCGTCACAACTTAACGTCACATCTTAAAGTGTATACTTTGATAATGAAAAAAAGACAAACACAATAAATGTATCTAAAAAGTGCATAATCGGCCGATACTTTAAAAGAAAAAATAACCTATTTTCTAGTCTTAATTAAGTAAAAATAAAATGAAGTCATTTCTATGTTTTTTGATGAATATTGTTGTATTACTCTGATGCATTCAACAAAGGAATTGTCGAAATGAAAAATAAAACAGGAAAGAGCTGTAATTTTTTTTGCTTCAAAATAGGGAAATCGCCAGTAGAGACAGTTAGTATTGATTGATTGATTGATTGTATATTGTTTAACGTCCCTCTCGAGAATCTTTCACTCATTATGGAGACGTCACCGTATGCCGGTTAAGGTCTTCAAATTTAGACCCATACTCGGCACTCAGGGCCATTGAGCAGTGAGGGTTCTTTATCGTGCCAGCGCCTACCGTGACACGGGACCTACGTTTTTAAGGTCGTATCCGAAAGACCCGTGACTTTCACTTCTAGTGCCGAGCGCTTGGCAAAGGAACAATCATTACCTTTGTTTACGTCTTAGGTATGACGTGGCGCCGCAAACAAGAATCGTACCCGGGCCTCCCGATCACGAAACGAACGCTCTACCACTAGGCTACCGGGACCGTTTAAAGTTATAAATCAGATTCACAGAGGAAATAATATAAATAAGAAACTTGTTTAAATATTGTTTCAGTGATTTGGGGTGGGTTATGGATCGATAAATGATCTGCAGAGGACAGGAAGACCAAAAGATGGGGGGGGGGGGGGTCAGGAGGAAACGTTCAATAGTGTTTGACGTTTTCTAGAAAGACAGACGTGTCAAAGTAAGAGCGTTTGAGAAACTTAAGTTTGCATTGTGGTACTTTGTCAAAGGACTAAAATATGAAAAGATCTAGAGTGGGTGAACAATGGGTGCCAAAAATTCTTTAAAAAAGTTAAAAATGTGCATGCGTGAATTTCAAATATTTTTAAAGAAACGAAGGGGAAGCATTTAAATGTTTAAGTATTTAGGTGCGGCGACTACCATAATCGCACGTTTTATACAAATCGATATTTTGAAAAGTTATAATCATGTTAATATAATTTTTCAGTTCTAATTTGAAAAACATGTATCTCCCATCTTGTATAATTTTGTTATTTTTAGTCGACTTGTGGCAATCTCTTCGAATCTGTGACATTTCTTTTGGATCAACCCTGAAAATATGAAAATATTTGCATCCAGTATTCTTGATTAAAAAATCTTTTTGTCATTAATTATTGTCCATAACTGAATAACTTTAAAATTTCATTCCATATTTTGTTTCCATAATATTTCATTTTATTTGCATTGTCAACATGAATCAACCAGTTTTTTTCTCCAGTGAGTCTGAGTTCATCTGCAATTTAAAGACAAAGCAACTTATTTTTGCGAGAAATGTCATTTATTCAATTGACCACAAATATATTTGATCAGATGAAGAAATCAATATCAAGTATTGATTAACCCAAAATGACATCATAAATGGCAATAAATTTGCAAAGGTGGGGTTAAAAACCCGCCAAGACCGAAAGTGAGTTACCCCACCTGAAGATTCAATGGAGATCAGAAAAGAAAAATCAATTTTCACACGTGTCAATTATATTTCAACAGTAGTATATATATATATATATATATATATATATATATATATATATATATATATATATATATATATATATATATATATATATATATATATATACTGAAAAATTATAATAACATGATATATATCGTTGAATCAAGCCTTGTTGTGCTCTATTTAGTAAAGAATAACATAAATAATAGAGCAAGCCTTTCTGACCTCTATATATTACTACAAATTATGTCGTATCAATCCATGTTGACCTCTAACAAATATAACCCTAATACGAATTATTTTTCTTAGAAAATGTTCATTCGAATGTAGTTTTTGAAGCATTAAATTTCCATCTCTCCATTTGTTGAATGTCGGGTAGAAATCTGATCAAATAAATAATAACATATCGACTTATATTAATAAAAAAAATTCTTAAGTGCAAATCGACTCGATGATTCTAATGAATAAAAATAACCTTATTTACAAATAAAAAAAATCATAGTTAATAAATAGTTAATATGCTACGATGTTTAAAAATAATCGTAGACTTTAATTCCTGTTATTTTCGTCATATATTGTGTTGATCTGTAAACATTGTTAAAAACAGTTAAAAAAGCCTTGGATATTGGCTTACTATTATGTTGAAACAAATCAAAAATATCTTTTTCATAAATTCATTATTAAACAGATATGGCTTTATAAATTAGTTCATCAGTATAAAGCAAAGACAAAGAAATTAATCACGTAACTAAATTTTAATTTTTCTATTGTTTATTTCTTACGAATTAGTTTTTTTTTGAAGACCTCTACTTAACTTTAATTAAATTATGTAGATGATTCAAAAAGTTAGATAGTCTTTTAACTTGAATAGGTTGAGTGTCGAGTAAGAGGGGAGTCAAATGCAACTGACAGGCATTGAAGATTAACTTCGTGATTTTTTTTCTATATATTATTTAATCCCGAATATACGTTTTCTGCATTGGCAAGCTCCTGTTCTGGATTCAATGCGGTGTAGGTGGAATTTGGTCGTGTAGAACATTTTATTTCTGTTACTTTAGGCATTATCTTGAGGTTTAGTCCTGTATATTGCTGTTCTACAGGGTCATAAGTCTCATCAGGATTGAGTGTAGTGTAGCCTGAGGCAGGACGATTATGTACAGGTACTGTATAACGCTGTTCTTCGGGGTCATTAGCTTCACCAGGATTGAGTGTAGTGTAGGCTGAGGCAGGACAATTCTGTACAGGTACTGAATAATGATGTTCTACGGGGTCTCTAGGGTCATTGGCCTCACCAGGATTGAGTGTAGTGTAGGCTGAAGTAGGACGACTCTGGGAGGGTGTAAGAGTGACTACTGGTTCTGGGTTTTCTTCTTCATTTTCCTCATTTTTAGTGGTCGATTTTCTGTGTAAGAATCTAATTATACTTTAGGGATAAAAACTTTTAAATCATTGTTGAATAAGCAAACAATTATACATTTAATATCCCTTACATGTATGTTACAAGTAATATATTGATCAACAAATATATTAAAGATATGAAATAAAGCCTCATTTACCGTTTTCGAAATCTTACGATGTATATTACAAGACATATATTCACTCCTGTTGATACAGAGACCAATATTCCACCTGTTACTAATCCAATAAGCAAGCCTTTTCCAGTAGAACCTAAGACATATTTTATCTAACTTAGAAAAAATATGTCACGTAAAGCATTCTAGATCCTTTACCTATTATTGTTTTTCCTTGATGGTCATGTCAGTTATATGTTTGTCATGAGATAAAATATATGTTCTTTATTTTAAAGCAATTTAAAAAAAAACCAAAAAGAAACAATTGAAAATAATTCGACAATAAATGCAAACTGAGGTATGATAGAAAATGTTGGACTGGGTCTAAAGGAAACTTCATGTTGGATGAATGCATGATTTTTATCATCTAGGTAATTGAATTATGCATGCGTATTTTATACAATGATAGTTCTCATTCTGGAAATCATAGGAGAAAATAATCAAACCTTTTGCATTGACATCTGAAGTAAATATAAAGTATTCAGTAGTAAGATTATCCACTGTCTGAATGCCGAGCGTAGTTGTAGATTTGTCAACTATACCATCTGTTGATTGATCTCGACCTATATATATATATATACCAAAATCATTCTTATTTAATTCAGTAATGAGTTAATCATGTTAATGTAACTTAGAAAAAAAACGGTAGAAGTGAAATGTTATTGGTCGCTTAAGAACAGTGATGCTTCTAAGAAATATACATATATACATGTATATTTAAACAATGCAAATCTCTAAACGGTACATGAAGTCGATCCCCTGGCAATTCAAGAAGTAGGGTCAGGTGCCAGAAGTAGAAATCGTTCTCTTCTGAGCACTCAAACACGTCATAAAACTATGCATTGATAATAAGGACAGAATGTTCCTTTGTTTAATTAAAAACGCAAATATACTAGTCTGACAACCTTAGAATTTACAAAATGCAGACTCTAAATTATCATAAAATACTAGGTAATCTTGTTAACATAAAGATTTACATTTGAGTAGCCCTTCTCCGTTAAAAAAAATATCATACTCAAACCATGCTCTAGCTTCCGCAGTTAATTTCAATTGATTGAATTTGCAGTGTTTAGGTACTGTTGCCCTGAATCGGGAATATTTCAGTCATATATCGGCGATAAAAAGTTAATCAAGTGGCCAATTTTTAGCGTACCAATTAAACCCTGACAATGCGCACGTGTTTACAAAATATTTCCATAAAATACGGACAATGGATGATCATATCATAAAAGTGAAGTTACTTCGTATGTCACTTCATCTAATTGTTTGTTGACCCATATCGTTTATAATCAGTAAAACATCTAAATACGAAGGAGATATGGCAGACTTTTTTTGTGTCTTTTGAAGCAGAATTTATTTATAATCTGACACATGACAAAATGAAAACACTCTCTATAGACTCTAGCTCGACACTATATATCGATTATGCAATGAAAGATACCACAGAGTATAACAAATCAGCTTCAATCTTTCTAATGCCAATTACTCCAATCTATATAGCAATTTATTCATAATACTTGCATTTGCAGTTCATGTCCCTCAATGATTCAATAGGCAAAATCTAAAGTATGATCTGAATTAAGGCAAATGTCAAGTGTTTATAATTTCCCAAGCTTCATAGAAGAAACACGGACCCTGTCAGCAAATACAATTTGTCAAGAAATAAATTCTTGATGAACGGGTTTCTAACTACTTATTATGCTATTATTTTCACACTGTATTTGCCTACAGGTTTGACCTGTTGGCAAGAGATGCTCACTCCTCCATGATACCTGACCCCCTCTCTAATGTTTTAGAAGTGCCGTGTTTTTAATGAAAAAAATGCCCGACCTCGATTCCATATCTGGACATTGTGTAAAATGGAACTCTGAGTAGTAGGTGTTATCGAAAAAGGCCCTTAAGTTTGAGGTAAATCAATTGTACAAACCTAGTGTCGATGTTTGTAGTAATCTTGTATCTGCACTTGTAGATTTTGAAAGTCCACATGATCCGTTGATTATTCTTGAGATATCTAGTTGTAAGTTGTGCAAAGAAACAAAGTTATTGTCTTAGCATAATTTTTTTTATATCTGATGAACCATACCTATAAAATGAAACTGAAGAAACATATATTGCAATTTTAACTTTAAAGAATACATAATTGTTGGTTATTTTTAATATAAATACTATGTAAAACTTTACATCTTAATTCATACTTAATTATATTTATTCCTACGCAGGTGATTGGTTAAAAAACATCTTTGTTAGTCTTAATGAATGTAAGAAAAATGTTGATCTAGTCCTAAACAAGAGAAACATTGACCACAAATCTCACTAGAGAAACATTGGCCATGCTGTTTTATCCAGATTTCCTACTTGCAATATTGTGACATACATGTATATCCTATCTCATGAGCCATGATTTCAACAATTTAGAATTTACACACAGTTTTCACTTTTCAAATCCAGTGTGCCATAATACGAAAGTTTTCCCCAAATATTTCAATGTTAAATTTGCGCTCCCAATTCTGCCTCTGCCCCACACCGAATCCCCATGATTTAAAGAATAAGGAATCTACACCTCCCAAGGATGTCTCAAATATAATTCAACTTTTTTGGGTCTGTGGCTCGTGGGAAGATTTTCTTTTAAAGATTTTATTCTTAAACATATTAATCCGAAAATTGAATTCCCTTATGTTGGTCCGACCTAACTCATTGACTTTATTTGAACAAAAAAATATTACACAACCCTAGAATGTTCAAATATGCCAAGTTCCTGACAAACAGACGGACTATGCACAATAATTGGATAATTTGATAAACTCAATAGAATTTTCAGCTCAGGTGAACTAAAATGGGATACTTTTTTTTTTAAATTAAAATATAAATTTGCACGTCTAATCCTGTGCATGTAACCTTTGTAAGAAAATTCAATACTTGTTTAAAATTTATAGAAATTTGTTTTTCTTCTCCATTTTTGCAACGATTTTTAAAATATTAATTAACTTTGTAGTGCTAATTTCAGATTCTCATCAAATAAAGCATTTTTAGTTAATGTAAGTTTCATGAAAAAGGCGATCTTATGAGAAACTATTTTCTTTTAAACGTTTAAAAAATCAGATATAATAAAAACCGATAAAGATATGTGATTGTTTAATGCTATGATGTGCATATACAAACTACTATTTTTGTCTGCCAGTCCTGTCTTTAGTTTACATACCGTTTGTAAACACTCGTAGGTAGTAATCTGTGGGCCCATCGATACCCTCTTTGATTAATTTCACAAAACTAGAACGGTTAGTTAGGACCAGAACATCGGGATTGCTCGAGCACGGTAGTCTGTACTTCAAATTATTACTATCTAGAACTTCTACTGCTGTCCCACAACTTTTATAGCCCGGGTTACTGGCCAAATCATAAAAGGTCTGTCCACCGTAGTTCAGCGAAATTGAACAGCTGCATTGGAATCTTATTTCTCCAAAATCAATACAAATATTGTCTCCTGAAACTTTGCTGCCATCACAAGTGTCCAGTATTCCTGTTAAATGAGGGGTTTTGCATTTTAAAACGCAAATATTTGGGAATGCTACCCCTACTTTTCACCTGTAATAAGTTTAAATTAGCACTATGTCCTGTTTTTTTCATTCAAAATATCACATGTATTTAATATTATCAAAGTATCATTACACTATGAATAAACCACTTCTATTTTAAGAATCTGACAATTTCAAAGTAGCTTACTCAGTCAGCATTCAAATGTATGCTACAAATCATGTAATACTATGCTAATTGTTTACAATAGCACATACAAGTAAAAAGTCTTAATTTTAGTGTTACATCATGTAAAACCTCTAGAATTTTTGTTTCGTTGACAAAAGAAAATTGTAAAACATTTTCAGTTATCTTTTTCTAACTTCTAACTCAACCTACCGTTGCTGCAATATGACTTTAGTCCTATAAAGAAAAAACTCATTGTTAATAATAAACAAGAATTTTTCTGTGTGTATATGTAGACCAAAAAAAATGATTTCATTGTATGAATATTCGTAATATATATTCATAAGCTTGACTTCGTGTTACCATTTTTACACTAGATACGTACAAGTAAAATGAGAAAAGTCAATCTTACCATAAATATTTGAATGTTCTGCATGTAGTATAGCAAAGTACATAATCCATCGGAGTTTCATTTTCACCGAGTAAATCAATCTATACAGCTGTGTGCTGTATTGCACAGGGTACTCATATTGACTTCTTCCGTGTTGCGGTAAACTATTAAAGCCCATTCAAATGTGATATACTCTAGGAACATAAATCACGGCTAGGAACACGTTAAGTTCCAAGACAGTACCGTTGTCAGAAACCTTTTAAGTTAAGCACTGAAAATTGAAATTTGTAAATGAAAGCAGCACGATTAAGGCCGCATATAGCAGATATGTCTTGAAATATTCTGGTAAAATCAATGTAATGTTGATATCATTTTACTAGCATGAGTTTTACTTTAATGGGAATAGTACTAATGCATATGTATGTATGGGGTCTCAACCAAGTTCAGCCAAAGCAATTTCACGTCTATCAGCTGTTTGTTACGTGACGTGTAGGTAAAAAATAATGATTTATACTATATGAATTTTTGTAAAAAAGAATATATTCATAGACTTGGCTTAGTGTTACCATTTTTACACATTATATGTACATGTAATATGAGAGAAGTCAAACTTACAATTAATATTCCTATGTTCTACATGTATACAAGTAGTAGAGCAAAGTACACAATCCATTTGTTTTATTTTCATTCAATCGCATCATCTCGGGTCTTTCCGTCAGATGTCGGAAAAACAACCTCGAATGTATTAACATCGCCGGATGTTAAAAATTTATACATTTCCTGTTTATTCAAATATAGGATAAAGAGAATTAGAAGTCCCTTTAATAGTATATTTTAGATAATAGCATTACATTGAATAAAGATAAATCCATATTCCACAGATAAAAGGTCTCCATGCATTTATTTCAAAGATCATGAAAAGGGAGGGTTGTAATGGCGTCTACCATATACATTTTTTCGTCGTATTTCCGCTAGTTGGAAAAGCCCGAGAAGTTGCGATTGATTTTCACTGAGCAAACATATTCATACAGCTAAATGTTGTATTGTAGACGTGGTACTTACATTGATTTCTTCCTTGTCACAGTCAAATATTAAAGTTCATGCAGTTTTAGAACAGTAAATGTAATATAGTATGAACATAAATGAAGTAATTGTTCAATGTTTACTGGTATGTACTTTTAAAGCGATGTTAACCTTTTCCCTTTATTTCTCGTGGAATATTTTATTATTAAATTACTTGCGATACATTACATATAACAAACTTATTTAATCAGTTCTATTATGTGATAGATAAACTTGAAATCATACTTTTTGAAAAATATTTTGACAAAAAAGAAATGGATATAACATTATGTGAAGCTGTAATGTCGTGGATGTTACTGAATTATTGAAAAAGAAACTTGTTTCGAAAAAAAGATTTCTTTTAAAACTTATTTGCTGTCTTCATACATGCTCTGTAAATGTGTTTAGAAGAATAACGTAATCATCTCCATATTCGTACACTTCAGACAGTTTTTTTAATTAAGAATTTGGGGGTTATAGAAACAGCATATTCTGCAATAAATCTATGATCACATTTATAGATTACGTAATAATATACACAACTCAAAAGAAACATACTGAACGCCGTCACTGCCTCATAGCAGAACACTACTATTGCATATGTCAACCTTCCATCACATTATGTCAACTCTTTATGACATAAATCCAAACTACTATTGCATTGTGTCAACCTTCCATTATATTATATCAACTCTTTATGATATTAACCCATACTACTTTTGCATTGTGTCAATCTTCCATTATATTAAGTAAACTCTTTATGACATTAAGCCACACTACTATTGCATTGTGTCAACCTTCAATTATATTATGTAACTCTTTTTGACATTTACCCACACTACTATTGCATTGCGTCAACCTTCCAATACACTATGACAACTCTAAATGACATTTACCCACACTACTATTGCATTATGTCAACCTTTCATGACATTATGTCAACTCTTTTTGACATTTACCCACACTAAGTACTATTGCATTGTGTTTACTTTACATTATGTCAACTCATTATAACATTTACACATACTACAATCATATTTCGTCAATTTGCATTTCGTTATGTTTACTTTTCATGACATCTTAGTTTTTATTAACTGATGTGAAAAGCGCATGTCATACTATGCGCACTCTTCTACATAATGTCGATTCACTATTACGTTATGCGAACTCGGGTATCCTCGGTCTTTATATGAGCATAACGTATTTTCCGCGTTCCGTAAGCACTAAAAATGGCGGGAGAGAAAACTGTTGTAGAAGAGATTCTCAACGATTCGGGAATGGCATCTTTAAATGAAAACTTTAAGCGACAAATGATTGACAATCTTGAAACGTGCAAAGCCTTAACACTGCGACTATGAATGAAAGTCAGGTCGAAATGCAATGGTGTTTATTTTAATTTAATCTGATAACGAAATAAATCAAATATTATGAGTCGTGCAGCTTTTTTTTTTTTTTTTGTTTTCAATTGGTTTTTTTAATATAAAAGTCTTAAACTTTGTAGGACATTGCATTGATATCACATTAAGTTGACGTGAATTAAGTTGAAAACTTTTTTTTATAAAACTATAAACTATATATATACTGGGAGCTTCTCCGCTTTTCGCCCATGGTCTCCAACCATATACCGCCCCCTTCCTTGTTCAAGAGTCCCATATCCGCATGCATATTCAATTGATTTAGATAAGCGACTGGTATATTTTTGTAATAGAATTCTGGCCCTGGAAAATAATTACTAATTCCAGTGACGTAGTATCTTTTTTGAAGGAGGAGGTCAGCCAAAAAAAATTATTTACCCGAAAAACCTTAACAAGCCAAGAACAAAAATTGTCCAAGCGCAAAAGTCCTATTTCGGGAGAGGGGTCCATCTTCGATCAGATATATTACATTACCCTCTGACATTACCCTTAGTGGACTATACTTAAGCAAAAAGTTGGGTTGGGGGCTGTACAGTTTAAATGAACATTACATTTTCTGTAGTAAAATTATGTCTGGGAAAAGAGGCGGGTTGATATTATGTGCCCGTAATTCGTCCTAATCAGTCAGGACCCCCTCCCCCCACCCCCTTTTTAACCAGTCATTAAAAGACGGTCGTCAACATTCATTATATACTAGATACACAGCTTTGAGATAATGTAAATGTTTTCTTTAAAGTAAATGTTTTTAAACATTAGGAAATGAACTTTGGGAATCAACATGATAAAGAGTTAACATAATATAAAGATATTTTTAAATCACATAAGAAAGAGTTGACAGAACGTAATATTAATTATATATATCCACATCACGGAGTGGAGTTTTGACATAATGTAATAAAGTATTGCTATAATATAAAGATATGTTCACATTATGTTATACACTTTTTACACCACGTAATAAAGCACTGACATAAAGGTAAGATGTGTTGACCTCACATCATGATGCCATTGCCGTAAAATAGATAAATCCATACCACGTATTATTATGCTTCCTGTCAGTTTGTCTCTATATAACCCATACCCTACTATTCTCGCATAGTGGTCTAAACATACTATGCCAAAATAGTGCACGGCTTTATTTACTGAATAAAATTCTGCGATGCACACGCCGGCCATCGAACTCACGACAATTAGATTGTCAGTCCGATGCCTTATCGATTACGCCACAGAGACGATCTCTGATTAACAGAATTTTATTAAATAATACAATTGACACAAGAAGGAAAAAATATACAAGTGTTATTTGAAAACAGTAATATTATTTTAAGGGACCTTAGATTAATGTATACAACAAAGTAATACAAACTAATTACATACAGATCGTTAGATGAACTGATTTCATAGGGTCATTTAAACGCTTTTTTATATGACGCTTGATTGAAGGATGTAAAAGAAAATTATCAATAAGAATCGACGTCTGCAAACAAACAACAAAATTACTAACAAAACAGAAAGTAAAGAGGAGTTGCTTTGAGACAGAAAATCCAGACTTATTTAGAGAAAATACTAGTAACCAAAATAACTAAGCATGCAACCAATTATGAATTTTAGCATGAAGATTTCGAATGAGTTCTTGCATGTGCGCTGTGTTAGCACCGATATTTTCAGGAAAAAGTCAAATGGATTGCCGCATAAATAATTACGACAGTCAGCATAATAATAACAATAGTGTTGCATTATGCATGTACTATGCCTAAATAGTAGGCAGGGTTTGACACATAGTGCACTCGCCTCCGGCTCGTGCACCATGTGTCAAACCCTGCCTACTATTTAGGCATAGTACATGCATAATGCAACACTATTATATAAATAATGCTTTGATATTATAGAAATATATCCTCTCAAATAGGAATGGGCTTTTGATATCATGTAATGATAAGTTAAATTATAAAACACAATTTACTTGAGGTAATGCAATTTTTAACTCACATATTAAAGAAATGCAATGTTGGAAAGAAACATTCATTTCACGTAATAAAGTTTTAACACAATGTAAACATAATTATTATCACTTCACATAATGGTTTGTTTTACTTCAAGTTACATGTATGAAGTACTGACATAACGAAAGGATGTTTTTACATCATGTAATGCAGCATTGACATGATGGAAAGATATATTTACATCATCTCGTAAAAAATGGACATAACGAAAAGGTTTATTCATATCACGTAAATAAATGAAACAATGCATAGTAGTATGCTATAAGGCAGTGATGCCGTTCCATAGAAACAATTATTCAGTTTTGACGTGTGGTGTCAGTGAGAAAATCTTAGTTTTATCCCCATCACACTACAGAAAATTATTGGAGAGTAATAATCACAATAATCCATATTAATGCATTATAAAAATCTTTAAAGTAAACAGAAAAACAAAGCATTGAATTCGTAAAAAAAATCGTGCAATTTTTCTCAAATGTTTTATACATTCAGGTTTTAAGGTAGGATAAAACACCCGTGGATTCTATTTTTACCCATTTCTTAAAAAGTACCGAAGAAAAGAAGAACAATATTACTATATTGACAACAATGAATGATCCCTGTAAGGAAAATAATAAATGTTGGCATGTTTGCGTCATATTTTGTGAAAAAATCAGAGAATCCTATATATTGGTCTCTTGGGGGCTTACATTTTTGAATGTTTTTATGCTAACTAAGTGTAATAAACGAGCATGTGACAGTCTGTTATAAAATGCAGTGTAACTTTTATTCCGTGCCTAGTAGAAAAATTATACTTGGACACAAATATAAGGAGTCGCCATTCTTCACGTACTATTAATGTCAAGGTCATATCAAGAGGTTAAAGGTCAAAATATTGTGACGTCATCTACTGAATCTTTTAGTTTTTTTGCCATTGAAATTTTTTTTGATCGCAAAAACATCTGAAACCAAAGGTTCAATTTTCTGGTATTTTTGCACATTTTATTGTAGGACCCATTTGAATCATTCTGTTGATTTTTTGTAAAAATAGAATACATTTCCTCTTAAGAGCCAGTCTGCGAGGAAACCATGTAAGATTCAAAACATCGTCCAAATGGAAGGTTGCAACTTGGGAGCTCTAAGTGGCTTTAAATTTTCTACATAAAGGTAGAAGTCAGAATATTCACAAAAAAATGTCGAACCCTGCATATATTTTCAGTAGCAGCTCATTTGCATATTTGTCGAAAATCACACAAAATCTAATGGAAAATGTATACAAATTGATCAAGTCAAAAAGTTACCTTTTGTCATCAGTTTATTTTCAAATTTTGTTTTATTTTCAAAGTCATGATCCAATTTACACAATTGATGAGGAAAAACTTAATTCAAATGAATATTTTATTTTTTACACATCTATTTATAGATCCTAAATAAATGAGCATGATTTTTTAGCCATTTTTAGGTGCACGTTTCTCTCAAGACCAAGGTTGAAATTAAAGTAAATTAATTGTTACTTTTATAATGATCTAAGGTCTACTTTGTATTAAAATATTGAGCTTGGGAAATAATATCTACATGTTGTGAATTAACTTTGAAATACCATATTTTGCTAAATTTCACATATTTTAAATAACTGTACAGTCTTTTACCATATATGATATTTGAATTATTTCTATGGTATTCAAATGAAAAAGAGAAGATTCTTAATCTAATATATTTTTCAAAAGAGGAATAACTGATTTGGATACTTCATATAACTTTTTTTTGCTTATTTTAGCCCCTTGTTACCAATTTGCTAGAGTTAGATTGTTATCTCCCCTTGTTGGAACTCTTTAGTATTATTAGGTAAAAAGTGACAGGTATGTAATCATGAAAGAAGAAAGTCATGTATCATAATATTTTCTTCACCCAGGGAGCTGTTGAGGAGCATTATTGCACTACGAAAGAGGGAAAACTTATTTTAAGGATATTTGAATGTAAGAAAGAGATAACTGCTTAGCTTAAATATACAGATATCAGGCCCATAAGAAGCAATTTCAGTGTGGGAGAGGCCGAGGGGGGGACAACCTACATTATCAACTACCAAGAATTCCATAGAAAATTTAAAAAAAAAAATAAAATGTCATATCAGATGTTTTTTTTATTTGGGGCATATACATGTAGAAGCTATGTTTTCTATAGGGTTCTGTCCTCGGGGAATCTACATGTATTTCATGGTAATTAACAGTCAACAATTTTTTCCCCTAAAAAGTTCAATTGAATAGGAAATTAAATCAAATAATTAAATAACAGAATATTTTCAATCTAAATATATATTTGATATTTTGTTTGTGGCACCTTACAGGCCCCCATTCAAGTTCAAGATCATTTTATTCACTCAAACCATTTCAGGTACATGAGGACAATGAAGAATATTTACAACATATAAATTCAGGTCAGAGGTACATGCAAGTATATGATATACATAATCAGAATATGAAAAGGAGAAGAAAAAAGAAAAAACACATATAAAACATGTATTAATGAAATAAACGAGGGGAAAAATCATGGAGGACCGACTAACTAAGACCATATATTTTCAATATAAAATATATATAAACGTACTTAGTTTTCTTAGTGTCTTAGCAACTTGATTTGTTATCAGTTGAGAAAAATATAAGAATACAAACAGGTATTTGATTGTATACTCTCAACAAAATCAAAAATAATTGATAATTTTAATCTACATGTAAATTGTTTATGTTTCATAAATTGTGTCTTTGAGTTAACCAAACACTGTCATTCCTAGGAATATTTTTAATTTTTATTAATATATCAATGCAAGTGTATGTTCAACAGCCAAAACTTTGCCAGTTTGCAGTACAAAGTGGTAAAAATTTAAAACCGGCTATAAATATTATAAAAGACTGGATTCATATTCATTCAAATTGGGGGGGGGGGGGGGGGGGATATAAAATTTTTTGGAAAATTTTGTCAAAATTATTAATAAAATTGTATAGGGCTTTGTAAATAAATACATGTATTTGATACTTTTTTCTGAATAACCAAAATGGTATTATTAATACCATTGCAGAGAGAGATAAATTGTTTTTTAAATGTTATATGTATCCACTGAAAACACACTGTAAAAATTGTGTTTAGAGTTTAAACACTTCCATGACGTGTTTAGGTCTAAACATGTATAGAAATATGTTTAACTACTAAACACTTATGTCTTAACATGTTTTATATCTAAACGTATTTAGAAATTAAACACGTTCAGCCGTTAAATGCAGAGTTATCTTCCCGGAAATGACACAAATGCTCGAATATTTGAACGTTAATTTGAGCGGCCATCGAAACAAAGTGAATCACAAAATGCTTAAGGGACGTATCAAGGAGAGATACTGACAACTAAACGGATAACCCTTAAGAAATATTGAAAACCATTTGAAAGGCATCTCTTACTGCAATATATTAAAGGTATGTTTTCTTTTTTATTACGATTTGCATTATTAAACCACGACGAGCAATGTAAACAGTGCCTTTGGTGTCGTTTATATAGACTTGTAGGAGAGGAGTTTATATTGAATTTCATTAAAAATAACTATTTTAATATAAATATAGTTTCATTGCACTTGAAAAATTGATGTCATCTTTAATGGGCTGCATACGATACTTTCACTTAAATCTGACTTTCTCTCCAACAGGTTATATGAGTAATCGGGATCGAACTCAAAGCATGCATGTATCAAAGTACCTGCATGGCGTCATCTTCAAGTGCTAATTGTTGTTCCATGATCAACACTAAGAAATGTATTTTTATGAAGTGCATTGGGTTACCCCTAATTCGACAAGGTTCGGCGGATTTGAATACATGTACCTAAAATTACCATTTTGTGATTATTCTTGTGCATTTGAAATGGATTAATTACTTTTCGGCAGTTAATTACTGATGGGATATTATATCATGTGGCGCTATGTAGTGCTTTAGGACCGCTGAAAGTGAATCAAGTTGGACATTTTGATGACTGACATATGGAACACTCTCTGCAACCGATTGACACTGTATTTAATCATATACAAAATATTATGTAAAATAAATATTTTATAATTTTGAGTGAAATATCTTTGATAAAGCATTATTAAAAAGATTAAAGGAAGTTTTGATATAAAATTGCTAGCTTATTTTATTTTTGTTGCTCATCACTGCGTTATAAAATGTATGTCATGCTGATTGAATTTATGAAGACCAAAAATTTAATTTGTGTGAAAAGAACATCTTATAATTCTAAAGTATCTACAAATCTTAACAATCAGAGGCCTAATGATGAATAACATATCGGTTAATATTTTGAAAATTTTGACAATAATATTATGTGTGTTAAATAATATGCTCTTTGTGCTGAAATTTACAAGTGTTTATATTTTTTCTGTAGTTACACTTGTTTTAATATGTTAAATCTAGATATGTTTAATTTCTAAGCACATATTTAAGATATGTGTTTAAAATTCAAACACTTTTCTAAGCACTTTCTTGTCACCTTCTTTTTTATATGTTTAATTTCTAAACATGTAAAATTTCTAAACATGT
>NW_026930868.1:0-44033 GCF_032062105.1 Saccostrea cuccullata
GATACATTTTCTGAAGTGTATCGCAACGTCACTTATATTTTTTCGATCTTTTTCTAGAAGCCACTTCACGGTGACGTTTCGTCATTTGCTCTTATAACTGGTTGCACTGATATTACTGCCTGACTTGTACACCAATTTGAACAATATGAAAGTCAAGTAGGAAAAGTTCCTCTAGTTAAATTTATATGATATTGCATTGTGTATTGCTGTTGTGTATTGCTGTCTTTTTCTACAGAAAGTGTCTAAAACCAACGATAAGGACTGAATTCATAATTTTACAAACATCAGTCCAACGTGCTGTTAACTGCGGAACAATGACTATTACATAACACATTGCTTTTTTAATGTAGTTTTCATATTTTTGAAACAAAGCAGGAATTATATAAATACCGTTCCGCAAGAAGGAAAACATGGAGGCTACTATTGGAAATCTGTTTTTTTTATTTTTCGTAAATTAAAATGACCTTGTCCTGCAGCCTTCAATGTCATATTTATTCAAATTCGGACTATAAAATAAATCAGGTATTCAATTTTTTGGTATTGAATTTGGTTTGTTATTTCACCAGAAAACTATCAATATTCATACTGTTCTGGTGATTAACAAACCCTATTCAACACCAAAAGAGTCCATAGTTGTATAATAATCTTACCAAAAATGCACAAGTTTGAGTGAGTGGTCTTCATTTAAAAACAGAATTTTGAGAGGTTTTCATTTCAAATCTAGGAAAAATTATTCTTGAAATAGATATTCGTACCAAAATGCATAGCCTTCCAGCACTGCACGCAAGTTTGTTTCGGTCAGGGTCCAGCATGTGCTTGAGAATCAAGTTCAGGACTTGACAAAGTTGTGTCAAGGACGATGAATTTTCATATTAACTTAGATGAAAATGGACTCGTAACGATTAGTGATCGATCTCGAAAAACCTTTTAAACAAAAGAAACCTGTGAATAGGACACGAAGCACAGCTGAGGTAAGAGTAAAGGGGCGGGGCTTGATTTGTACCGGAAATGTTTACTATGACGTCACACATAATAAGGTCTTCAAAATACCACAAAATAAAACTATTTGCTATTTCAAACAGCTAGTTGGCCGTTTACTTCATAAATACTTTCTATTACATGTAGTTTTGTCGTATGTTCAATCCCACACAACAGTATATAAACATGTCAATATGACGTAATCTCGCAAAAATGACGCAGTTTGTACACAGTGAGAGGCTGATGAAGTCACATTTTATACAATGAAAAATGTCTTTTGTTCTCAAATAAGATATCATTTACAGTTAAATAAAAGGCCGTTAACTTGGACACGATGTCTATTTAAGTATTTTATTCATCAGCTGTCCATGCATACTCCAAAAAGTTACTTTAATTCTGCCGTGTGTTTGTATGCTGAATCATTGAAAAAGTAATGGAAAGGCCCTAATAATTCGATTTATTTCAAGGGCATACTATCACTGTATCATGTCAAGTTTTTACACATAAACTCAAGAAGCATTAAGATATTTGAAAAGTGCTGTGAACCTCATGAAATCTTGGAAATAAATTTATTATAGCTATATTTAATGTAGTTGACCAGCAAAATATTCAACCTGCCGTCCAACAAATTAAATTTTAGCAATTATAAAAGCGAATCTAGATAGGTTCGTATCACAAACTACATATTGTGTTGAAAAGAATTATAAAGAACTTAAACTAAGATTTTTAACTTGGTTATGCCCTTGCAATATTATACAGTAAATTATTGGGTATGAGGGCAACATATAATTTGTTGGACCTGAAGGTGAAAATGTTGCTCGAGGCCGCAGATCGAGGGCAACATTCTCACCTTCATCAGGTTCAACAAACCATATGTTGCCTGAATTCCAGTCTATAACTGTTTTGCTATGCCATTCACATAAGATATATACGCTCGTACATATTAAAACATAATGTAAAGACTTAAGAACTGATTTAATGAAAAAATATTTTAACATTAAACTTATTTGCACTTTTTGGCTTCAACGATTATTAACTAAGCTATATTTATAACAGAGATAATAATAATTAAATAACAGAAATAATGAATTTCGATAATCACAGTTAATTCACCACTGTGGATATCACAACCGTGAATCACAGAAAGTAAATTACAAATATCTATGACTGACACCCTGCACTGGATGAATAATTGTTAATTATAACAGCATAGCCGTTAAAGTCATAAGGCGTTACAGGAGACACTGAAGACTTTGGAATTTCCCAAAAATTTGCAAGGATCGTAGGGTCATTTAACACTGCTGCAAGTGCGTCATCATCAAAATCACCAAGTCAGTCAATGAACTCAGACATTGGTTGAATTATTTCGTTCTAAGCCCCGGAGCTTGCATTTGAGGTTGCTTGAATAGACATAGATGATGATCCATGAGAATATGTGATCGATTGAACAATTGATGATGAGAGCTTTTACGAGGGTTGTCCCAAAAAGTCGTAGACAGGGATAACAGTTGTCTTTCTCTTTGCTTTATTAAATTTCTTTTCTTGTCATAGCAAAGAGTAACATTATATGATCATGCACTTCAAGTTTCATGATGATATCACATCTAATAAGAGAATTATGTAAAAATAAAGAAAGAATATAAGTGTACACCGGCGCACGAAAGCAAGCGTAAATTACGTCTCTTATAACGTCATGATCTATTTGTCTACTTCACTCGCGGGTATTAACATTTAATAATTTTTTCAAGTGATAGACCACTCTTGATTAAGGGACATGTTTAAGTTCACTAATGTTCGTTTGTTTTTTATACTTGTTTTTTTTTTAAGCAGATTAAAATTTCAGTCGAAATTTAGTCGAAAGATCGTCTTACACTGTAGGTAGCAGAGAATACACATTGTTTGACGTCGTTCGCGGTCCAGATTGTTCCCAATTGTCTGCGTTTATCAAGCAGTACTCTACTTATTACATGCCGTAATTAACTATTTTCGGTACAGAAAAAAAACTCTCATTGAATATTGTGCAATTAAAAAATAATTTCTTTATTAAAATCTGGTTTGTAATGTCACTTCTGTACTATTTTCCCCCGTATATGATGTATATTAACCATATCCAATACAATTTATTACATCTCCGTGCGCCGACTACGCGTTTGACGACGTCATTTTCATCATACTCAATTTCAACGATACTTTGAAAATCATGACACTAAGCTTCTGTTTCTAATAATATTTATATAAAATTTTGACACAATATTTAGATTTTTATTCTGGTTTCAGTGAATTAAATTTGAGTTCAATGTATTACAAAGTACTAAAGAAATTAAAGCAAATGTAGTAGTTATATGCGTAAATTATTCTGAATTTTGTCCGTGCGCCGACAGGCCTTATCGGCCTTCATATATATCATCCTAATATTATTAGTATGAAAGATATGTATATAAAATTCACAATTTTAAGGAAAATTGACTATATTATGTCTATTCAAATTTTGGTAAGTATTGGTTGCGTATTTAAAAAATTATACACATTGTCTACGACTTTTTGGGACAACCCTCGTATTTATGTACTTCTTGACACATGTATATTCGTGCTCAAAACATCTGGCATATCTCTCTTACGTTTTTCACTCAATTTAAAAGAATTGTGTTTCAAAATTGTCTCAGATTTGTGCTTTGATATCCCCATGAAATGTCTTAATTCGTACCCCGATTCCTCCAAAATTGTAATACATGTTGCTCTTTTTGAATGATAAGTGTATACTGTGGCAAGTTTGGCCGCTTTGTTGATTAACTGCATAAATTTTCCAAGTGTATTTTCCCCACCAACATTTTGTCATACCACTGGTCAAGGTTGTCAGGGTCAGATGATGCTGGCAGTCATTTTGGTCTTTGCCTCAGCGACTTGCATCCTGGATTCAGTTTTTTATTATATTTTTTTTAAAACTGGCCACCGGACAATTGAGGTTTTCCTAATAATGATAAAAGAAACATAGCTTGTTAATTTTTATATTTCTTAATCATGTTTGACTCGAATATTTTTTTTTTCAATATTTTAAATTATAAGAGGAGAATTATATATACCTGGTTGTTCATACATGCAGGAAGCATTGGTGTCATCATCCCTAGAGTCTCCCCTTTCGTTCTTTGTGCTAGTCGTGATGTGTTATATACAACAAAGCGCCTCCAATCCGCATCTACATTAATGACATACTCATCTTTTTTTCCATGTTTCTTAAGTTCTTTCGTCCTCTGTTACAAAAATGTAATATAGAATAAAAAAAAAACCTTCCATTCCAAAGTCTTGGGGTTATCAACATTGAAAACGCCACAGTCATACAGTTTCTTCATGTCTCCGTCACTAAGAATTTCTTTATGCTTTACTTCTCCAGTCCCCTCTCTCTTAATTTTCACGAGACAAGCCGAAATCACCACATTAGAACGACTGAATTCTTCATTGATAACAATGGCAATGTCATTTGATTTCATGAACGACTTCTGAAGACCAAACCTCAAGGATATCATCGAAGACTTTGCGTACATTGATCCATCTTGTTTTTGTACCCCACAGTAGAATTTTCAAAGAGCATAAGAGATCTCGTCATTTGGCTTTAAGCATAATTCCAAGAGAGAGAAGTATAACATGTAAATACTAGAAATTCGTTTAAAATGTTTTCAGCTGATCTTATTACGTTCTTAGTATTTTTATTGTCCCTTTCGTAAAGTATACTTTAATCTGTAATCGAAAACCTACTGTGAGACGCAATCTTTGTAGCAAACGACAACTCTTCCGGCACTTAACTTCGGTTATTTCCGTGACGCCGAAATTGAACAAAAATTACCTGTGATGTAACAGTGACGTTGCGGTCTAACAATTCTTATGTAGGACCGATCAATATTGAAATTTTTAGACCGATGTAAAAAACGTTTCTTTTGTTGGACTTTAAAATAAATATATACAATTATATTTATAACGGTATAGCAATGGAACATATAGATGACCTCGAAACTGCGAGTATTTTTGCTTTAATCATATGACATCGAAATCACGTGACAAATCTAAATAACAAAAAACATAAATGTTCCCAACATGTAGACTTAAACAACATCACATTTTTTATATCAGTGAAGTCCTTAAAAGAATAGCCCATCTTAATAAAGTATGTATTATTTTTATCTTAAAAAAATCATTGATATTTCCATTTGTAACGTTAACTTTGCTGTGCATAAACACAGGCCCCTGAAGAAATCAGACAAAAGTTTGATCAAGTGCCTAGAAGCAGAACACTGCCCAACCAAAATTGTTGATGCATTTTTTTTAGACAAATAAGCCCTCTATTTATTTTTATTTATTTCATTGTCCCCATGCACAAAAAAACTCGTGTCTATTAATAATTCAAGCAAAAAAATACTTTAGAGGTAAATCTTTTTTTTTTAAATCTGAATAATAATAATAATTTAATATGGAGCTCTTTTTGTAATTTAAATGTGGTATTTTTCTTATTTTTATCAATAGAATTATTATGAACAATAATCCATTGCTTTCTGTTCATTCAACATTTCCTATTCCTAATCCAATCATTATCAAATTATAAAAGAGAAGTTAAACCAATTGTTTTTCTACAAAGAGTTTTAGGAAATAAATACTTTTTTAGTAAGCGGCTTGGTCCTGCACGTTTTATCTTTTTTTTTTTGACATTTCATGAAGAATGTTTTTACTGTATTTATTTGCAAATGTACGAGGGTTGTTTTAAAATTTTGTGAAGAACTGTCATATATTTTTTTTTTAATTTGACGTCAAATGTTATCCAAATCTGGTAGAAATATTTTACAATAAATCCTTATGATTTGTATTATTTTTTTCCCAAAATATTACGATTTACTCAAAGCTAATCCAGATTTTAAAAATGTAAAAATCGGATCGCGTAGCAGATCAAAATTCAGTAAATTATAAACAACACACTTTATAATATCTGTAGTCATATTCTCTGTAAAATGGAGCGAAACGAAAACAACCTAAATATTGAGACTAAAAATTTTACATCTAATCGTATACATATTTAAGGCTTTATATTTTGTTTTGTTGAGAAAAAAGAATAACTTGAGAAGACCTGTAGGCCATATTGAAAACGACAAAAAGGATGGCATTAAAGACAGTCACTGAGCAGCGGATAACGATATACTGTATACGGGGTTATTTTCACCCCGTGTTATTTTCGCCCTTTTGCCCCGTTTTAAATTCGCCCAGTCATAGTTCTGTTAAAGAAATTATGTTGTGTAATTTGAATTCGTCCTGTTTTAAACTCGCCCAATGAAGGGGAGGGCGAAAGGGGCGAAATTTTCCCTGTATACAGTAATTTTGTGTTTTACTCATGAAAAACCCTGATTAAACTCTTAAAATGTATGAGGAATCAAGAAAATATGTCACAAGCGGGATGTTCATGTTTATACAAATAGTACAGACAGTATTTGAGTGACACTTAACTCTGTATCGGATGAGGACAATCTGCTAAGCTACGGATTGACTGTAAAAATTTAAACAAATACTTTAAAAATTTGGATTGTCAACTAAAGACATACATGGAGGTGCTTGAGAGTTGCGTATCCTGTGAAAGCAGAGCTAAAAGATAAAAAAAATTTAAAACTTAACAAAAAAATTTATACAACGAGAGTAATTCTTATAAAATATATGTAAAGTATTTGAAAAAGAAATTATCGAGTGGGCATTGGATTATACCGGGTGAAATGTATTGTGATACTATTTTTAAAGAAATTCTTGACACTATATATTGACGATACGTTGAAGTTAAATGTGCTCCCTGGGTACAAAACATATTGATTTTAAAATGTAGCAAATTGATTTGTGTTTAATCGAACGGAATGAAACTTCAGACATTAACAAAACAAATATTTGTACATATTATATTGTCCTTATTTTATATATTTCTAGTGAGTAATATAACGAAGAAAGACATTCTCCCCGAACTTTTGGAACAACCCTCGTACAGTCGACTAAATGCACTTTAACAAGATTGAAGCACAACAGGCTAAAACAGGAAATTTTCCATTGAGAAAAACCGGATGAATAGACACGAGGCTTTCATCTTGTATCGGTTGGATATGAATTCATCCAAAGAGTATTTCATGTGTGTTTGTTTTTGTATTGTTCTCTAGGACGGGCAATGGGATTTAAAATAACACATAAACAAAACCAAGTAAATAAATTACTGCAAACCTATCACAAGTCTTTGCATAACGATAAATGTTTTACGTTATTTCAAACATTTATCAACGTATTGTGAAGACGCTTTTTTACTACATGTATAAATACTGTAATAAAATCATTAAAACAGTGGAATAGAACAGATGTTAAATCGTACAAATATAGCAAAAAGAAAATATCTAAATTGTGTCATTTATACTTTTTTAATTTGTGGTTACACTCTGGAGAATATTCTGCAGACTTTTAAAATGTGAATATAATATGTAATTCACTTTGGTAAATCCCTCTTAGACCAGCTGTGTATTACATGTAATTTCTTATTTCAAATCATTTCTTCTTTTTGATAATTATTGTCAAAATGTTCATACTCTTTTGACAATGAAAAAATGACATTATTTTGTTGAGGATGAACAGACCAATAAATTTCATTGCTTATAAAATAATTCTTGTTTAAATTTCAATGGGAGTCTAAGTGCAGTGTGATAAATGAAAACTTCTACTAAATTCTTCCTTTTGAAGAAAAATAAATTGTATTTCTTCACTTCATTAAAAATAAGTGTTGAACATTTTAAACAAAAGCACTATTTATGTAATGCTGAGAGGAAAGAAAACAATCCGTAAACACGAAACAGACCAACAGACAGGAGGTTACATGTTTGTATCCGTAGTATGAACTACGATAGATGTTTATATATTTATGATGTTAAAAGACACGTAACGAAGTATGGTCGATCTAAAAAAAAACCTTACAAAAAACAAACCTTTAAACAAAACAAACCTATGAAGAAGACATAGACACAGACTCCTGGAAAAATCAGACAGATGTTTTATCAATTCCCTAGGAGCAGAACGCAGCCCAACCAAAGTTGTAAATATATATATTTTTTTAAATAAATAAGCCCTTTATTTATTTTTTTTATCTATCCCCATCCACACACAAATGCATGTATTTAAGTAACTCAAAGTATAACGTACAAGATATTGTTTGAATTTTTATAATAGGAATTTCATGTTCTTTTTATCAGATCCTGTATTCTTTTTTACATCTTTAAAGGTTATTCTTTTTTTTCAATCTTAGTAATCATAAAATATGGAGCGCTTTTTTGGCAATTTAAATGTTGCCTTTCTATTTTTGTCAATAGAACAAAAATGCGTGAACAACAACTCAATCATTTCTGTCTATTAAATATTTACTCTACCTAATCCAATTATTATGGTATTATGAAAGAAAGTAAAAACTGTTCCTGTTTTCTTCCAAGAGTTTGAATTTTTTTTTTTTACATTCATGAAGAATGATTTTATTGTATTTATTTTCAAAACTACAGTCGATCAAATGCACTTTAACAAGAATTAAGATCAATACTTAAAGAAAGGAAAATTTCCATTGAGAAAAGCCGAATGAATAGTCACAAGGCTTTCATCTAGTATCCTGATGTATCCTAAAGGTCAGGGACGAAGTCTCAAATGTACTTGAAAGGATAAATCATTTCCATAATATCATAAATTATGAAACGTCCATTTTCTTGTCACCATCAGCGTAAGATATTTTACTTATAAACTTCATTAACTTAGTAAAACAAATGAAATGTGTTGAGTTCTTGTGGCATTTTGATAAAGGTAATTACATTCCTGAACTTGCTTTTCAAAAGCGTGCAGACCACCTATAACTACATGTATTACAGTAACCATGTACAGTAGGCAAAAAAGAGAAAAATCTTTGACCCTAAACGAAAGAAATTTGATAAAATGAATATTTTTATCAGTAAGTGGCTTAGTCCTCCACTTTTTAAGGATGGGGGTATTTAAATGAGGAATTTTCTTTTCTTTTTTTCTCGAAAGAATGAAGGTTTTTATTGTATTTTTTCTCAGAACTACACTTGAGCAAATAACAAGAATTCAGCACAACAGACTAAAAACTTTTGCATTGAGAAAAGCCGGTTGAACAGGCACGTGGCTTTCATCTAGTATTGTGATGTATCCTGATGGATAGGGACGAAGTATCAAATGTACTTTAAAGGATTAAGAATTTCAAAATATCTCAATTTATGGTACTTCCATTTCTATGTCACTATCATTTTCAAATGCATACATACCTGACTTCCAATGATCGACAGACATGATAACTTCTGAATTTCGACTTTAGCTTTATTGTGCAAAAAAAAAAATAAATTCCTCTTACAACATCTTTACTTTTGTTAGTGACTTATTTTACAAATGAAATATGAAATTTATGCAATTAAAATATTGCATTTTTATTTTTGTCAATAGAATTATAATGAACAACAACTAAACCATTTCTGTCTATTAAACATTTACTCTTCCTAATTCAATTATTATGGTATTATGAAAGAAACGAAAAACTGTTACTGTTTTCTTCCCAAGAGTTTGAAGAAATCAATGTTTTTTTTTTTTTTACAATAAAGTGGCTTTGTCTTGCATGTTTGATTTTTTCCACATTTATGAAGAATGATTTTATTGTATTTATTTTCAAAACTACAGTCGATCAAATGCACTTTAACAAGAATTAAGATCAATACTTAAAGAAAGGAAAATTTCCATTGAGAAAAGCCGAATGAATAGTCACAAGGCTTTCATCTAGTATCCTGATGTATCCTAAAGGTCAGGGACGAAGTCTCAAATGTACTTGAAAGGATAAATCATTTCCATAATATCATAAACTATGAAACGTCCATTTTCTTGTCACCATCAGCGTAAGATATTTTACTTATAAACTTCATTAACTTAGTAAAACAAATGAAATGTGTTGAATTCTTGTGGCATTTTGATAAAGGTAATTACATTCCTGAACTTGCTTTTCAAAAGCGTGCAGACCACCTATAACTACATGTATTACAGTAACCATGTACAGCAGGCAAAAAAGAGAAAAAATCTTTGACCCTAAACGAAAGAAATTTGATAAAATGAATATTTTTATCAGTAAGTGGCTTAGTCCTCCACTTTTTAAGGATGGGGGTATTTTAATGAGGAATTTTCTTTTTTTTTCTCGAAAGAATGAAGGTTTTTATTGTATTTATTCTCAGAACTACACTTGAGCAAATAACAAGAATTCAGGACAACAGATTAAAAACTTTTGCATTGAGAAAAGCCGGTTGAACAGGCTAGTATTGTGATGTATCCTGATGGGTAGGGACGAAGTATCAAATGTACTTCAAAGGATTAAGAATTTCAAATATCTCAATTTATGGTACTTCCATTTCTATGTCACTATCATTTTCATATGTTTTCCTTGTAAACTTTGTTAAACTTTGTCAAAAATGTAAAAAAAAAAAAAAATTCCTGAATAGAGCGCATCCCAACCATATTTGTTAATACATTTCTTAAAATAAATAACTCTATCTATTTTTTTTATTTGTTTTCTTATCCCCATCCTCACACAAAATTTCCCTTTTCATGCTATCAGACCCCTGTATATTTTTCACTTCCAAAAAGGTAAATCTTTTTTGTCAATTATAACATACTATCGAGCTCTTGGCAATGTTAATGTGGTCTTTTTTTCTATTTTCATCAATGGAATTATAATGTACCTCAAATCCATCACATATCTGTTGATTAAACAATAACTATGTCCAATGCAATTACAGGTACTATGAAATAATGAAAGGGTGGGGAAAAGAGTTTGTTTTATTTTTTTCCCCCAAAAGAATTAGAGGAATGAGTATTTTTTATATGATTAAGTGGGTTAATAATCTTGCACGTTAATTTTTTTTACTAAAGAATTGTATTAACTGAACAAACAATACTGTAGACTAAATGCACTTTAACAAGAAATAAGCACAACAGGCAAAGAACGGGAAATTTCCACTGTGAACATCCGGAAAATGGTTTGAATCCTCTAAAGCGAATGTTAACTAATGCAAAAATAAGCAATTTTTGCTACTTCTGGTTTAACCGGAAGTGATGACGGCGGACGGAAAATTAATTTTTATGCTCCAAGAGACATATGTTACCCAAAACTTGACAAGAACGGCAAAAATACGCATTTTTTGACTACTTCCGGTTTGGCCGGAAGTGACAAGACGGACGTTTTTTGACGACTACAGTAGATTAAGGTTGACTTTTTGAACAACTTTGCTTCTAAGACGTATTACAAATTCTCAATACTTTTTTAGATATTAAGTAAAAACTTTTAGCCCCTCTAGATCCCTTATTTTAGAGGTCAGCCCTTTTTTCGAGATATCATTTGAAAGATCTCGCAATTCTTTTGTTCTATATGTTTTAACAAAATATTAACAAGTAAAATGATATAATAGAGAAAGTGTAAATATAATAAAGAAATTTTGAAACGCTCAATTTGACTTTTTTCAGACCATACCGAGCGTAAAGGTGTGGTACTTCCGGTGAAAGTTACAACTCAGTGCAAATGTTGCTCTATCTTCCAGAAAAGGTTTCATCTTCCTGTGATAAGCGGTTTTTAAGAAGAGCGACGGACAAACTGACCCTTAAAAATCACAATAATGCGAAAATCTTAAAACCGGAAGTGACGTCATCAAAATAAAAAAATGAATCAATTTTTTTTATGTTCTATCAGAATTGAAAGTTAAATATAACCAGCCTTTTTTAGAAATCGCGTGAACAAAATCGGTAGGAAAAAAAATAATAAGAAAAGAAGTGGAAAAGAAACCAACGAATAACAAGAAGGTCTTTCGCTGAAGACGGAAGACCTTAATAACTAGAGCAAAGCTCGTTGCAAAGCAACGAGTAGATCTTCTGTCCTGTTTGACCGGAAGTAACTTTCATTTTTAAAAAATGAGTAATGACGTCCAAAAAATGGTTGAAATCCCCTTAATCTATGTTAATTAATGCAAATATAAGCCATTTTTGCTACTTCCGGTTTGACCGGAAGTGACGACTACGGACGGAAAATTAATTTTAACGTTCCCAGTGATCGATGTTAACAAAAAACTTGTCAAAAATACGTATTTTCCGACTACTTCCGGTTTTGCCAGCAGTGACGTCATCGGACATTTTTGATGACCTTTGTAGATTAAGCTTGACATTTTGAACAACTTTGCTTCTTTGATGTATTACAAATTTTCATTACTTTTCAAGATATCAGGAAAAACATTCTGGCCCCTCTTAATCCCTAATTTTAGGGGTAAGCCCTTTTTTCGAGATATCATTTGAAAGATCTTGGAATTCTACATTTCTTTGTTCTATATGCTTTATCAAAACATTTCCAGGTAAAAAGATATCGCAGAAAAGATGTTAAAAATTTTGAAATTCGCAAAGGACAATTTTCGGGCCCTTGCGAGCGCCGACGTGCTGCACTTCTGATAAAAATGAAATACATTTTGCACATCTATAGACTTAGGACTATCATAGATGAAATTTTCACGTTTCTATCTATAGCCATTTGTTAGAATGTCTGCGGACAGCCTGACCCTTCAAAAAACATAAAATCGCCAATATTTCTGGACCGGAAGTGACGTCATCAAATCGAAAAAAAAATGAATCAAGTTTAAGTAACGTTACATTAGTCCTGAAAGATTTATTAATATCCATCAAGCCGTTTTCGAGAAATGGCGTACACAAAATCGGTAAGAAAAAAAAGAATAACTAGATGAAATCTAGACGAGTTGGTTTTCCGCCCGATTTTTCGATAAGATGAGATATGATTTTGACTATGATATTTGTTACAAAATAATATCAAGACGTCTCTCATTTGGTTAATTGATTGATTGTATACTGTTTAACGTCCCTCTCCAGAATATTTCAATGATATGGAGACGTCACCATTGCCGGTGAAGGGCTGCAAATTTAGGCCTATGCTCGGCACTTACGGCCTTTGAGCAGGGAGGGATCTTTATCATGCCACACCTGCTGTAACACGGGGCCTATGTTTATACGGTCTCATCCGAAGGACCGCCCCATGTAGTCGCCTTTTACGACAAGCAGGGGGTACTGAGGACCTATTCTAACCCAGATCCCCATGGGGTTCTCTCACTTGATTAAATTCTTTTGATTTATTCAACAATCTCTCATACTTATAGATGAAAGAAATTTAGCCCCTCTCGGCTCCTAATTTGAGGGGCCAGACCCTTTTCTTGATTTTAAATGAAAGGTCTCGTGATGTTGGACACTTTTTGTTCTAGACCTATTCACAGATATCTTTTCGTTAAAGAGATAACTTGCATTAAAATATTTAGGGGCCACCAATCCAAGTCCTTAATGGGGCCATTTTACAATAATCCAAACGGTGTTGGAACATTATTCTGACCATCCTTTGTTCAACATTGCTTATATCAAAATATTTCTCCTATTCGAGATATAAACCGACAATTGCAAACACTTCATATTCTGGCCCTTGTGACCCCTTATTTCGTAATATAAGATAAAAATTTTATACGATGTTGTTGCAATTCGTTAAGATCAATACCTTTTAATCAGTAATGTATAACAAAATATAGATTATTAAAGATTTATAGATGAAAGACTTTTGGCCCCACTAAGCCCCGAGTTTGAAGAGTCAGCCCATTTTTCTTCATACCAAATTAAAGGGCTTTTAAATTCAAATACTTTTTGTTCAACGCTTATTCAGAGATTTCTTTTGTTGTGGAGATATGCTGAATGGAAATATTTAAGGGCTCCCCCTAAACGTCCTTAATGGGGCCATTTTAAAAAAATCACAGTATGCATATTTTTTAGAACATTATTCTGATCATCTTTTGTTCAAAATTGCTTATCAAAATATTCCCCCTTTTTGAGATATAAAGCGTCAAAGATTTGACATTCTGGCCCCTTGTGACCCCTGATGACGTAACATATTATCTCAATTTTATAATATATTGTTGCAAATCGTAAAGATGAATATCTTTGATTCAATAATGTATAACAAAATATTGATCATTATAGAGATATAAATGAAAGAGTTTTGGCCCTTCTGAGCCAGTGATTTGAGGGGTCAGCCCTCTTTTCTTGATTTCATATGAAAGGTCCCGTGAATCTGTACAACTTTTCTTCTATATGTTTTAACAAATTATGAATATATACGAAGATATGAAACAAAACGAGTCAAATTTTGTGATATGTTTCCGAGACATTTTTTGGGCTCTACTGAGCTTCGGCGCCTTTTGCGCTATGAAGATTTGGACGTCTGCCTGCAACTCAGCAAACCTTCCCTTACTTTCACTGAAAATCTTGACTCAATATTTTAAGTCGTTCCGGAGGAGTTTCCAGGACAAGCCGACCCCCTAAAAATCATAAATCGTCCATATCTTGACCGGAAGTGACGTCATGGACGACTAAAATTTTCCGACAAGGTTCAGATAAATATCTATCAGGTTTGAAAGTTTGGTGAAAATCGGTTTAGCCATTTCCGATAACTTGCGTGCACAAAATCGGTAAGAAAAAAAAAGAATAATAATAGGGAAAAAGAATCCGAACGAAAACAATTAGGTCTTCCGTTGGAAACGAAAGACCTTAATAATAGGTAAGAAAAAAAGTGAAAAAGAAACCGAGGAATAACAAGGTCTTCCGCTGAAGACGGAATATCTTAACTAGCGAGCGCCAGCGTGCGGCACTTCCGATAAAAATGAAATACATTTTGCACATCTATAGAATTAGGACTATCATACCTGAAATTTTCACGTTCCTATCTATAGCCATTTTTTTGAACGTTCGCGGACAACCTGACCCTTCAAAAAACATAAAATCGCCAATATTTCTGGACCGGAAGTGACGTCATCAAATCGGAGAAAAACGAATCAAGTTCAAGTAATGTTTCATGAGTCCTGAAAGTTTCATTAAAATCCATTGATCCGTTTTGGAGAAATTGCGTGCACAAAATCGGTAAGTAAAAAAAGAATAATAATAGGTAAGAAAAGTAAAAGAAACCGAAGAATAACAAGGTCTTCCGCTGAACAAGAAGCCTAATAATAATGATAATAATGCAAAAAGGATCCAAACAAACATTATTGCTGGAAACGGAAGACCTAAATAATAATATAGGGAGCTCTTTTTTGCAATTTAATTGTGGTATTTTTCTTATTTTTTATCAATAGAATTATTATGAACAATAATCCACTGCTTTCTGTTCATTCAACATTTCCTATTCCTAATCTAATCATTATCAAATTATAAAAGAGAAGTTAAAACCAATTGTTTTTCTACAAAGAGTTTTAGGAAATAAATACTGTTTTAGTAAGCGGCTTGGTCCTGCACGTTTTATCTTTTTTTTTTTGACATTTCATGAAGAAAGAATGTTTTTACTGTATTTATTTGCAAATGTACGAGGGTTGTTTTAAAATTTTGTGAAGAACTGTCATATTATTTTTTGATTTGACGTCAAATGTTATCCAAATCTGGTAGAAATATTTTACAATAAATCCTTATGATTTGTATTATTTTTTCCAAAATATTACGATTTACTCAAAGCTAATCCAGATTTTAAAAATGTAAAAATCGGATCGCGTAGCAGATCAAAATTCAGTAAATTATAAACAACACACTTTATAATATCTGTAGTCATATTCTCTGTAAAATGGAGCGAAACGAAAACAACCTAAATATTGAGACTAAAAATTTTACATCTAATCGTATACATATTTAAGGCTTTATATTTTGTTTTGTTGAGAAAAAAGAATAACTTGAGAAGACCTGTAGGCCATATTGAAAACGACAAAAAGGATGGCATTAAAGACAGTCACTGAGCAGCGGATAACGATATACTGTATACGGGGTTATTTTCACCCCGTGTTATTTCGCCCTTTTTGCCCCGTTTTAAATTCGCCCAGTCATAGTTCTGTTAAAGAAATTATGTTGTGTAATTTGAATTCGTCCTGTTTTAAACTCGCCCAATGAGAGGGGAGGGCGAAAGGGGCGAAATTTGCCCTGTATACAGTAATTTTGTGTTTTCTCATGAAAAACCCTGATTAAACTCTTAAAATGTATGAGGAATCAAGAAAATATGTCACAAGCGGGATGTTCATGTTTATACAAATAGTACAGACAGTATTTGAGTGACACTTAACTCTGTATCGGATGAGGACAATCTGCTAAGCTACGGATTGACTGTAAAAATTTAAACAAATACTTTAAAAATTTGGATTGTCAACTAAAGACATACATGGAGGTGCTTGAGAGTTGCGTATCCTGTGAAAGCAGAGCTAAAAGATAAAAAAAATTTAAAACTTAACAAAAAAATTTATACAACGAGAGTAATTCTTATAAAATATATGTAAAGTATTTGAAAAAGAAATTATCGAGTGGGCATTGGATTATACCGGGTGAAATGTATTGTGATACTATTTTTAAAGAAATTCTTGACACTATATATTGACGATACGTTGAAGTTAAATGTGCTCCCTGGGTACAAAACATATTGATTTTAAAATGTAGCAAATTGATTTGTGTTTAATCGAACGGAATGAAACTTCAGACATTAACAAAACAAATATTTGTACATATTATATTGTCCTTATTTTATATATTTCTAGTGAGTAATATAACGAAGAAAGACATTCTCCCCGAACTTTTGGAACAACCCTCGTACAGTCGACTAAATGCACTTTAACAAGATTGAAGCACAACAGGCTAAAACAGGAAATTTTCCATTGAGAAAAACCGGATGAATAGACACGAGGCTTTCATCTTGTATCGGTTGGATATGAATTCATCCAAAGAGTATTTCATGTGTGTTTGTTTTTGTATTGTTCTCTAGGACGGGCAATGGGATTTAAAATAACACATAAACAAAACCAAGTAAATAAATTACTGCAAACCTATCACAAGTCTTTGCATAACGATAAATGTTTTACGTTATTTCAAACATTTATCAACGTATTGTGAAGACGCTTTTTTACTACATGTATAAATACTGTAATAAAATCATTAAAACAGTGGAATAGAACAGATGTTAAATCGTACAAATATAGCAAAAAGAAAATATCTAAATTGTGTCATTTATACTTTTTTAATTTGTGGTTACACTCTGGAGAATATTCTGCAGACTTTTAAAATGTGAATATAATATGTAATTCACTTTGGTAAATCCCTCTTAGACCAGCTGTGTATTACATGTAATTTCTTATTTCAAATCATTTCTTCTTTTTGATAATTATTGTCAAAATGTTCATACTCTTTTGACAATGAAAAAATGACATTATTTTGTTGAGGATGAACAGACCAATAAATTTCATTGCTTATAAAATAATTCTTGTTTAAATTTCAATGGGAGTCTAAGTGCAGTGTGATAAATGAAAACTTCTACTAAATTCTTCCTTTTGAAGAAAAATAAATTGTATTTCTTCACTTCATTAAAAATAAGTGTTGAACATTTTAAACAAAAGCACTATTTATGTAATGCTGAGAGGAAAGAAAACAATCCGTAAACACGAAACAGACCAACAGACAGGAGGTTACATGTTTGTATCCGTAGTATGAACTACGATAGATGTTTATATATTTATGATGTTAAAAGACACGTAACGAAGTATGGTCGATCTAAAAAAAAACCTTACAAAAAACAAACCTTTAAACAAAACAAACCTATGAAGAAGACATAGACACAGACTCCTGGAAAAATCAGACAGATGTTTTATCAATTCCCTAGGAGCAGAACGCAGCCCAACCAAAGTTGTAAATATATATATTTTTTTAAATAAATAAGCCCTTTATTTATTTTTTTTATCTATCCCCATCCACACACAAATGCATGTATTTAAGTAACTCAAAGTATAACGTACAAGATATTGTTTGAATTTTTATAATAGGAATTTCATGTTCTTTTTATCAGATCCTGTATTCTTTTTTACATCTTTAAAGGTTATTCTTTTTTTTCAATCTTAGTAATCATAAAATATGGAGCGCTTTTTTGGCAATTTAAATGTTGCCTTTCTATTTTTGTCAATAGAACAAAAATGCGTGAACAACAACTCAATCATTTCTGTCTATTAAATATTTACTCTACCTAATCCAATTATTATGGTATTATGAAAGAAAGTAAAAACTGTTCCTGTTTTCTTCCCAAGAGTTTGAAGAAATCAATGTTTTTTTTACGATAATGTGGCTTTGTCTTGCATGTTTGATTTTTCTTTATTTTTACTTTTTATGAAGAATGATTTTATTGTATTTATTTTCAAAACCGCAGTCGATCAAATGCACTTTAACAAGAATTAAGCTCAATACTTAAAGGAAATTTTCAATGGAGAAAATCCGGATGAATAGTCACAAGGCTTTCATCTAGTATCCTGATGTATCCTGAAGGTCAGGGACGAAGTCTCAAATGTACCTGAAAGGATGAATCATTTCCATAATATCATAAATTATGAAACGTCCATTTTCTTGTCACCATCAGCGTAAGATATTTTACTTATAAACCTCATTAACTTAGTAAAACAAATGAAGTGTGTTGAGTTCTTGTGACATTTTGATAAAGGTAATTGCATTCATGAACTTGCTTTTCAAAAGCGTGCAGACCACCTTTAACTATTACAGTAACCATGTACAGCAGGCAAGAAAAGAGAAAAATCTTTGACCCTAAACGAAAGAAATTTGATAAAAATGAATATTTTTATGAGTAAGTGACTTAGTCCGCCACTTTTTAAGGGAGGGGGTATTTTAATGAGGTATTTTCTTCTCTTTTTTTTCGAACAAATGGAGGTTTTTATTGTATTTATTCCCAAACTACAGTTGACTAAAAAACAAGAATTAAGCACAACAGAATTAGAAAATTTTCCATTGAGAAAAGCCGGATTAAAAGGCACGTGGCTTTCATCTAGTATTCTGATGTATCCTGATGGCCAGGGACGAAGTATCAAATGTACTTGAAGGAATGAAGAATTTCAAAATATCTTAATTTATGTTACTTCCATTTCCATTTCACTATCATTTTAATATAATTTCCTTTGAAACTACGTTGAACTTAGTAAAAAATAATAATTAAAAAAAAAACTTTAAATTCTTCAGACGTTTTGATAAAGGAAATTGCATTCCTGAATTTGCTTTTGAAAAGTGCTTAGACCACTTTTATCCAATACAGTATCCATGAACAGCAGGCAAGAAAAGAAAAATCCTTAACCGCTAAACTACGAAAAAAGAAAACAGGAGTTTACAATGTTGTTTCCAGATTGTTAGATTCAACAACTTTTAACACAGTAATATCAAGAGTGTTTGCATTTCATAATAATTCAGAGGAAAAGGTCAAGATAACGAACAGTGATATATTTTTGAAAAAAAAAAAACTTTAAACATTAACAATCCGTGAAAATTGGAGAAAAAGGTTATCGGTAATTTTTTTTTTTAGATCAGAGGTATATTTTGATTGTCAGCAGGGAATAAAAGTGGTAGATTATGTGAACAAATCATTTACTACATATCCATGAAAATCTTCGATATTTGGAAAAAAACCCATTTATATCCAATCTTAAATAAAAATAAAAATCTTCACGCGATTGTAATCTAAAGATGTATTTAATGCGACAAATATTTTGATACCCTTCGTAAATGAAGGTTAGGCTATTATTCATTTGAAAAACATGAAATATCATCCTAATATTCAACTGAATTTGTTTTGATACTCCAAAACGATTATCTATCAAAGAATGAACTATGACTTGAAATTCTTTGTCAAGGTAATGTGCAGGGTTTCTTTATGCTATTTTTTAAACATGTGGAAAAAAATTATATGACTAAGGCATAGATTATATTTTCGATTAAAAAAATCTTACTAGTATTGTTAAGATATTTCTTTATTTAAAAAAATCTACTTTATCTATATCTACTGAATATTTTACATCCCCCTCCACACAAGTGAACTTTAATATGAAATATATATTGGTATTTCCATAGAAAAATATCCAATGAGTGGTATCTTTGTCATAATAATATAAAGACGATAACATATCACACAGGCTTTGGAATTTAAAACAAAATTTATATAGTTCCTGATGTAAAAAAATAGAAAGTATCAATAAATGACACTGAGTAATTTACGTTATTTTATGTTTATAAATGATTAAAAAGGGAACATGCAACGAACGCATAATCCTATATTTAACGTACAACAATTTATAAACTAGATAGATGAAGCCAATATGCTTAAAAGCATAATGTTACAATGCGAGTTCTGAAAAGTATTTAATGTTATTCTCTCTCTAAAGGTGAGAGATTTGTGATAAAAGCAAAAATTATCAGGACTATTTAGATTTGTAACACAGAGAATTGTGTATTCCATTTAACAGACCCATATCCACATTAAAGAAATTCATAATATCATTTTATTCCATTCTGCCTTCGTGGACTAAAAACAAAAGTAACAATACTCTCATTATAGGCTGAAGATTCGGAGGAAAATGATTTTTAGTCATAAAAATATATATATTTTTTTATTTCTTCATATAATTTCAAGATAATGCAAAGTATTTCAAAAATAACAAGTTTACTATTATCCAGTATTTTCAGTTTTAATCACTGCATGTATAGGGTACAATTTTAATTTCTGCAGAGGTTAGCAATTCGACAAATAGATCCTATAAATTGATCACGATGAGGTAACATATTTCACTTATATCAGTATTTCAAAATTTAACTCCTGTATCTAGTTCCTTGATCCGGCAGTTGTTTGTTTCCTCACAACTATAAATACCGGTTCTCCAGATTCTTCCAGCTCTCCAGATCACTGAGAGGAACCTCAACCCTAAATTCCCATTGGCAAGGTAGGTAATTTGAACTGAATTGAAATGTTTTGTTCCCATGAAATATTGATTAGATTTACGATACCTTTTATTTAAACATTATTTTCTATGAGAATATAAAACAATTCTATCAAGAAAATTCTTATTTTTGAAAATTGTGTTATGAACATGCATTAAGTTCATCTTATAAAAATTTAATCCCACTTGTTAAAATGTAGGCTTTCCAAGGATCCAATCGCCAGCAACGAAAGAAAATGGCTCTACAACAAGGTATGTTTTCTTTTTAACATGCACTATTATTGCTCAGAGTTCAAGGGAGGTTTTTGAGGTATATATGTATGTAGGAAAAAATGTATTTACAGTTTACAAGAAGGTCAAGCAATAAGGTTTTTTTATCACTTTTTCATCTTTGTAGCACAAGCAGACGATGTGTTTAAATTAGCGAAAGACATGCTTGAGGAGGTTGATCCCGCTGTAAAGAATTTTTCAGCGGCCGAGCTTCAGGAGCTTGACGAGATTATGAAAAAATGCATCTCAAAGGAAATCAAGGCGGCCAATGAGCTTGGCGATATCGAAGATTTGCCAGAGGCAGAAGCGCTTGCCAAGGTGAACAAAATTAAGGAGAAAGGTGATCTTGATTTCATACCCGATTATGTCGACCAAGAGACATTTACAATGGATGTCCAGGGAACACAAGCAACTATAAAGCGCGGAGGCAAACAATTCATGGAATCTATCCAACTGAACTCGTTGGGAGGCATCATGGATGCAAAAACAATCCAAATCGTTAGCCTTGTAGTTGAAAGCGTATTGTTTGTCATCGGCGTTATTGGTATTAGAATCAACATTAAAGAGTCCGTCTTGCAAAAGATAATCGTAAAAGTCGGACCTGCAATGAAACAGCCCTCTTTTCAACGAGTCGTAAAAACATTCCTGACGAAATGGAAGACTGGAGGTGCAATGGATAAAGCAAAAGCTATTTTCAATCTCGTAAAGGAAACCAATTCTCTAGGCATATTCTGGAGAATCGCAAAAATGGCTTTGTCCGAAATGAGGTGGTGGGAATATGCAAAAGCCATAGCAGAAATAGCCGCTTTGATTGTTGCTGCATTTGCCACCGGGGGTGCTGCTATCGTTGCCAAAATTGCTCTCTCCGTCGGCAGTGCGATCAACATAACCAGGAAAGTCATAAACTTAACTAAATTGAATGATATGGCTAATGCTTTTTAAAAAGTTGATTGGCTTGAATTTTAATGGAAAGTTTATTTGAAGACGGATTTTGATTTCAATTAACATTCTTCTGCTCGCTATTAATCTCTATCTCTTCTTTGATTTGTATGTATCATTTATTTTTTTTTAATTTGTATTACTTTTAATCTAAATAAGTACAAATAAAGTAATTGTTGCAGTTTTGACATTTGCCTTATATATGGATATGTTTTGGTTACGTGACATTGCTTATGGTCTCTTGGTATTTTTTATCAATATTTAAAGTAACGAAAAACAGTATTTTTCAACGAGATTTTAAATTCCTATCTTCTATTGTTCTTTGGGACATATATTATAGCTGCCTTGTCGCTTTAAAGACCACTATTGACATGGCTGAAGTTAAATATATAGTATATCCTAAGGGTCGGATCCATAAAAAAGAAGATACAAGTTACGGATATATAAAAAACATGGTTACTGTCTTGAAATATTAGCGATATTTGGGCGAAGATAAGAAATGGTGATAGTGGGCGAGGCTTGCCGAGCCCTTCATTACGTTTTCGATCTCAGCCCAAATATATCATTTACTTTAAGACAATGACCATGTATTTTGTTTATCCTCCAAAATATATTTACATCTTATCTCCAAAATGATGTAATTTCTACCCTTTCTAGACACATAGGTACATTGGAATATACCTGACGTCACAATGCATTTAGAACGTCGGAATACATGCACGAGGCTTTATAAGGACATTGATCGAATAAAACTTTAGTTTATTAGCTAACCTTTATTAGATCATTGTAAAGGGTAGTTGCAGAATACATTAATTTATTTATAAAGCACTTAAAATGACCAACGATACAAACGATAAAAAAATTAAAAATTTTGGGTTTAGAACAGACATCCCAAACCTAAGCTATGGGATCACCTGCCATACAGGAGTGAGCAAGTCATGTGTATGAAATCAAATGAATATACTTTTTCACTTTTGATACCGGTATATTGATTAAATAAGGCATTCCTGCTCTTATTTTCAGTGTTATTATGCACCAAAAATGACGTGTGACACAAACTCACACCCTTCCTTGCTCCCTGAAAGAAGATATGTTCAACTGAAAACAATACAATACAATGAGCCTTGATCTATGGATATAGATTTATATTGTTAGGAAATTAAAATTCGTATTCATTACTGTTCAGCTTTGCACACGCATTATCTTCAACTTACAGTTTCATTATGTCATGAAGGGTTTTGTTATTAATTTTCAATATTAGTTGAATTAAGTAAGACATACTGTTATCGGAAATTGAGTCTACATCTTGCATGTGGGGATATACACGGTGTTCAGATGTAGCGGTAATTTAAACTGCCAAGAATTCACAGTTCCTTTCTTATTTGGAATAACTAAAAAGCATTTAAAGTTATCAGAAATAATGAAATAGCGAGTTATCTAAACTCAGAAAAGAAATGTTTAATTTCCTCATTTCCAGGAAAATTATCCATAAACACAATAATGGAAAATTATTTTTAAGAATGAATTCTTCTGATCATTTTATCCCAGATGGTTCTTAGTACATAGACATGTCGTAAAATTCAAACTGATTACAATTTACCATCAAGTTTTTAAAAGTTTTTATGATTTACATTTTTAACTATCTTTATTTCTAAATAAAAAAATCTTTCATGACCAAGACGTGTGGAAAATTACGATATTTGTGACATAGGCCTAAGAAACATTTAAAAAAATTGACGATATCACAATTAGGCCCACAGGTACATTCTCGAAAGTGGTCCACAAATATGCCAGCCAAGAGCGCCGAAGTGTGTTGACGACGTTCCAGTAGCAGTGAAAAAGCGAAAATGTAGATTTACAATGCTTTTAAACTTATTGAAAATAGCAATGTTCATGCATTATAGATGCAAAAGTTTCAAAATACATAGTATACTGTCACATCGCAAACGTAAGCGTAGCATAAATATGTTACATACATGTACTCCACGTTAGGCCTGAAGGGTCTTCAGATGCGTGCAGACGACAGCATTCGCATTATCTTTTTTATTGCAACTTTAGCTCCTAGTATATGATAGATTTCCTTTGATATTGTAAATGCAGAATATCAATAGCAATTTCAGTTGGAGAAGAAAGGGGGGGGGGGGACACAAACATACATTCTTAGTGAAAACTACCAAAAATTTCTTGAAAGCAAAAAATGACAAAAGGTCATTAAACATATTTACTGAGGGGGCACAACCATATAGTAGCTATGTTTTTAAAGTATTATATTTATTGGCAAAAATATTTGGGGGAGGGGGCAAATATTGGTCATATTTTGAAAAATAATTTATATATTTTTTAATGAAATAATCAAGAGCCACTAGCAGGAATAGTAGGCCACTGACATACTTAGGTTAATAATTATGTAGACGTACAATAGGTGATTTTTCACTCTTATCAGTTAATATATTTTTGTCATCCAAGTAAACGTTATCCTGTAACCTTAAAAATAATAAGACACTTTTTACATAGATTTCTTTAATTTTTCTGTAACTCAGTTTTATAGAAAATCAGAAATTGCAACAGATAATGTGTAACAAAGGATAGAAGTATCATTTTACATGCAATGAGACTACTGTTTATACACTTATTATATTTTATTTAAGAATGTACATTATAAAAATCTTTTTTGAAAAATTATTCAAAGCGTATTCAAAGTAGTTCATAGTGGACGCATGTTATTATGCATGGATATCTTCAGGATAAGTGGTCAAAACTTCCCTTAGGTATAATACTGGGCAAGATTTTCTTCAGATACTGTAAGACTATTCACTCTTTCTTTGATGTTCTTTTGGAGAATAACAGCAGTCAATTTTGTCATAATATTGTTGAAGTATAATTTAGCTGACTTAGTGTAGGTGTCCCACCGGTATCTCCCCTTCTCTGAAATCTCCCACTAATTTTTCTTCAGATATTCATTCATTTGCTGAATGCCATGACTAGTCATGACTACATGTAACACTCTGGCTTCTTGAGTTCTGTAATAGACAATACATGTATTTAAATTTAGATAATACAAGACTTAAGTTAATAATGACTAATGGAACCAAATGGATCATGGAAACAATTACATGTAACAGGTCATACATCCTCTCTACACCAGGGCAAAACGATTTTTGGACTTTGCAAAAATTATATTGTATCAAGATTTAAATAATAAGCTTATCTATTTCATTTTCAATATATGATACATGACATTTACCCCCAGGAAAATTATTCAAACACAACACAGTATCAGTGAACAGAAATAATTGCTATTTACTTCTATGGAGAAGATACATGTAAATAACATGTTTATAATTAGTTCAAATTTTCTTTCCCTTTTAAGAATACTTGATTGGATTATTAATTGAGTAATTTACTGTAAATTGCCATTTATTGGAATTTAAAACTAAGGGCAGATAACTCAACTGCAAAAGAAATACAAGAATCGCATAACGGAACTCTTTAGTGTTCAAAGTAAAGAGGTTTCTTAAGGGCAGATGGTACAAAATTTTGAAAAATGACAACTTGGATAATGTTTTAATGAATAAAATGAATAAGTTTCACCGTGTAGTTTTTTTTAATTATTCAAAGTTGCACAAAAAAGGAATCTGAAGTGAAAAATATTTGTATAGAATAATATGGATGGTTTCAAAAGGGTAGAATTTTGAACATCACAGGAGGTTTACAATTTCTTGATATTCTAGAATTTTTGTATCTGCTTCATTTAAAATGAAATTAGATATAAAAAAAAAACAAAAAGCCAATCCAGGAATCCATTTTTTGTTTGTATCATCTGTCCTTTATAAAGAAAATTTTTGTCTCCTAATTTGGGGTCTCTGGTTATGGTATAATGATTCTGTTACAAAGAGTAACTGTCTTATATGTTTTGTATCAGTAATAATCCTACATTCTCTCACTTTACAGAAATTATCGTTTTGATAAGTTTTGAAAAGTGGGTCAAAATTTGATATAATAGTAAGTGTATAGGGAACATGAAAGCTGTATCCTCTATCCTTTAAAGTTTATTACTAATGTTTAATTTCTTAAAAGATATAGCAGTCAAGGTCAGTCAAGGCCATTGGGTAAAAATTTATAAAGAGACCCTATACCTCTTTATAATTTGGTTTTAAAACGATGTTGAAGGCTCCATGAATGATCTAAATATCTTTCCCTTCCTTGTGATGCCCCTCACATGGTCATGGTCACACAGCAGCATGCTACAATGAATTGTATATTTTTATCAAAATAATTCAATTCCTTCCAGGTACTAAATAAAGCACAATTATTTAAGAATGTGTTGTTAACTTGTTAGCCAATCAGGACATATTTAACAGTACTTCAAGGAAAATGAAAATTACAAGGCCAAGTCCAAAGATTATTTTTTATTCTACCCACATAGTTATCAATAGCTACAATGTATGTAGGTTTCCCAAAGTAGCTATTTTACATACTTTGAAGTCCTACATATGTATGTAGAAATGCTTGAGTAGTCTTTGGACTGTGCCTGTTTACAATTCTTATTCAATAATATCATCTACTCATGACTCTAAAAACAAATATGATAATTATCATATTGTATATAAAAAATTGTTGTTACTTACGTGTACATGCATGGTGTATAACACTGGTAACGTTGCACCAGCCGTCCTCTAGGGGGCTTATCCAGAGTTGTCGTTCCCGCTACGCTCCCACATACGAGGGTTGATCCAAAAGTTCGTGGAATTTCTTTCTAAAATTTCATAGTGATTTGATGAAAGCAAACTACAGGCACATTCATAATATAGAGTCAAAATGCAAGAATATTGGAAAATTTCACCACTTTCCAATTACCAATAAGTTCACACGAGCTTTCTGAAAATGGATAGTTGTGAAACCCGGGGGAGACTTCGACGTAACGTCATGTTAGATATGTCACGTCACGGTATGGAAGCATCTAGTCCAAATGTCCAATTTGAATATGTAATTCTTCAAAATGCTGCCCTTTTCTCATTTTTTTTCTCGAGAAAAGCCTGAGTATCCTCTCACACCAATTCATTTTTCACACATATTTCATAATACTCCCAATCTTTCCATATGATGTTCCAATTTCAGTAGCAATGTCAAGAACAGTATGGCAGCCGACAACGTCTATTAATGCTTTTAATTTGTCTAGGGGGATACACACTTATAACAGAGCATCCAAAAAGCGACCACACCTTTAATCAACGTCCATGGAAGTTCTATTTTTCTTAAATTTCTCATGCCACTCCAAAACCATTTGCTAAATGCATTTTCCGAAGCCTATATTAGGAATATTTGCGTTTTAGACAGATTGATCCTGGGATTTTCACAAAAAGTACGACTTGACCGAAATTTGACGATGTCTAACAACTTAAAGATGCACAATAAATAATCAGCTAATAAACTAAATATCCAGTAAAATCAGTTAAACTCTTTCACAAAGGTTTATAAAAGATCAAGCAATCGTAATGATGACATAATTTTCGTTTTATATACCACATAGGGTGGTTTAATTCTCATTTCATGTATTAAGAATTAAAATGTTAATACACGCGATAATGTCTCCCCCGGCCTTCCAAACAACCGTTTCTATGGCAACTGCCATAGAGTTACTATCAAGGATATTTAAAATATTTTTAATGGAAAATATTCATCAAGTGTCTATATTTTCATTTGTAATTTTCAACCAATTACACCTAAAAATAAATAAAATAAAAAGAAATTCCACGAACTTTCGGATCAACCCTCGTACACCTCTGTCAACGCTTTCTTTACAAGATTCTTGGATAAATTGTAAATGATTAAAAATTGTATAAATAATCGTCTATTATTATATTTCTTATCCGAAAACAATATTTATTTTAATCTTTTACACCTTAAAACGTTTTATTAATTACGATTTTAATTTTTATTCCGCAAAATAGTTCCCTTAAAACTTTGAAAATAAGTCCTTTTGAGGAAATATAGGTTTGAAATAAATGATGTTTTATCGTCTTTATCAATAATTACAATAATTAATTAAAATTTTAGCTTAAAAATTCAAATTTTTGTTGAGTTAGAACACAAACGATAGTTTTGTGGCATGGAGATTGCATTAAATTGTTGTTTGTAATATTTTGAAGTAAGTTGTTGCTATGTTTAGCCACCATGTTGCAATGCACCGCAAAGGATTATTGGGAGTTTGGAATTTTTTCACGCGGTGAGATAAAAATTTCTTGGAACAATGTGCAGATTTCAACTCAAATTAATTTTCCCCCATTCTTACACGTTAGTCTATTGAGCTCGAAGCGCCGTCTTGCTGAGCTCGCTTTAAATCTATCTCTATCTTGAGATTTTTCATAAAATGGCTTTGAAATTATGGTTATTTAGGATATTTGTTAAGGTTTAAAAATGTGAGGAAATTAAATTTCCTTAAAATAAAAAGGGGTGTTAATCATAAAGCAAAATAATTTTCTGTCTTTAGTTCACATCTTTAAACGTTTTTACAATTTAATGCACTAAATCCAACCATAGTGCATTATCTATTTTGATTTTTTTTTTATGTCAAATTAGGAGAAAACTGGCAATTTCAAACATGGGGGTAGCCACATTGTGTTAGGGGCCATAACCTGGAGGATACGTCACATCCCATTTTTTTTAAAACTATACCTAATTAATCTCATACACTTGCATTATTTTTTCTTATATATTTTATTAAAATCGATGATCTTCGTTTCAACGGCATGCAAGGTCCGTACGGAGAATGACTCTTAATGTGCTTGTTCCTGCTTTCGAAATTCTTTAATTTTTTTGACAGATATAGTTTCAGCATTTACACATATAAGGTACTAATTGAATATAAAAACCAAATATGGTGGTCATATTGTTTCTTTTGTCTCTGTGATATGATCTTTTTGCAATTTAAAAGTGTCTTACATTCATTTACAAAGATTCTCTTTAAATATTTCATCCAATAATCCATCTGATAAAATTTACCATTATTCTTTATTTAAAAAAGAAACGTTTAGTTTAAACCGAAAATTATGACATTTTTTTTTAATAATTGATTAGTTGATCTTTGTACAATCCAAAAATTGTCATTTGTCCAGCTTAAAGAAATCAAGCAAAAACGTTCAAGTCTCTGTGGTTTCTTTATTTTAAAATTCCCTTGGACATTACGAAACGACATATGGATCCACGTAACTCCATTGATAATACGTTGCCAATATATCTGATTGTCTAGTTGGTGATAAGCAAACATTTTCTTCTTCACATGTTTAAGATTTTGTATTACACTTTATGTAAAAACCAAACAATGTGTATGCTGATGAAGGAATGCAATGTTTTAACCATTGGAATTCCAATACGTTGTTGGAAAACCTGATCGCCAAATGTTGCAAACAGGCGGTTATACCTCCTCCTTCACTGTCTTAAATTTTAGAATTAAAATAAAAGAAAGGTAGAAAGACTGCAAAAACATATTATGTTTCTTTGATTTGATAGGCGACAGTATGTTAGATACAGTGAATTCTCAGTATGACCTATCAGAGATGTACTTCAGAACTCCAGAGAGGGACAATGACAATGCTCCTCATGATGACTGTGGCCTCTTTAACAATAGGGTAGGTGTGGTGGTATAACAAGTACCATAAGGCCTTCCTCAACGGTCGCTGGAAGAAGATGTCCCCAGCTGGCTGGCTCCATGGTATCCGATTAACAGTGGGGCAGATATTATAGCTACGGCAATGATGGTCTAACGTCTATCGTGACAAATCATTGACATAATTTCACTTCATCACTTTCATGCAAAATGAATGTGCATATATAAAAAATATCAATAAACGACGAAGTCTACAGTATCTTAGTCTATTTTTTTTTTATTTGTATATGATAATGTATTGAAAATTCAAGAAACATAGATTGCTATAATTTGCTTACGGCAATTATAAAGAAGGTAAGTTGCTTTAAAGCGTTATATTTCCATGCATAATAAACTCTCAATTTCAAAGTACGGATGCTTTGCTTATCTGATGGGTATTCATAAAGCATTAAAAAGAATTTCATCTGGCACCAGAGAAACCCTTTTAATCGTGAATTCATTGATATTTTTTTTACAATGCGATTTTATTTGACTCTCTCTCTCTCTCTCTCTCTCTCTCTCATGGTGAGACGTTTGTGATATGGGCAAAAATTGTGATTATTTTGAAAAGTAAAGCGTATCTTTTTTTTTTTAGATTTCTTTAATCATTTATACAGACACCAATACTCATTTCGAATTCATAATATCATTTTTCCCCATTTTGCCTTCGTTTTTCATCCAATCTCTAATTAAAGGCTGGTTATTCAGACAAGAATAATTTTGAGTCATAAAAAGGATTTATTTTTATTAACTTACTAATAAATCTTCAGAAGATCGCATGAGGGTGCCAATTGGTTCTTCGTCTGTTTATGGAGACTTAAGAATGTGTATCAATGAAATTTTTAAGTTTAAGTCGGACTCAGCCAACTTCATTTTCAGCAAAGATAAAACGTGACGCTGTTTTAGACACTTAGACGTTATAATCCATGCGCCGTAAGGTGATACAATATGTGGCATAAAATTTCATAATTTGTTTATTTATGCATATATTAATCTGAAAGTCGCTTTGTATATTACTAAAATATGTAATAAATAAAAGTGAAAATTTCAGAACGTAGTGATGTTTATTTTTCACACTTGACAACTTGTCCACGATTTTACAGGACAACCCTCGTATATACCAAAACAATCCATTGAAAAAAAACGAGCAAACAACTTGTTATTTTCTACCCCATTGTGAAACCACAGATCTTGAAAATAAAAAATTCATGTTTATTTTTAAACACATTTTTTTCATCATTGCCATGAGTAGTAAGTATAACTGATAAAATAATCAAAGGAAAAGAAAGAAGAAAGGGGATTATTAAGTTCCCTTTCTCTGTCACGTGACATACATTCTACAACCATATTATGACTAGATATTAAAAACGATATACTAAAATGGTCAACAGAAGGGAAAACTATCCCTTCTAACAAATAGTATGATAAAAAAGGTAGTGGCTACTGTTTTTGTATGAAATTTTAATGTCCGATGAGGAATTATTTTACCAAAAATAAAGACTTGAGTTACCAATGCGCCAATTGAACAATCCATTTGACAATTTGTTCATGAACACTAGGAAAAACGCAAAAACGCAATAACTATAAGAAATTTAAAACGTTCCTGCATAATTAATATTTGAAAAATAATGTATCTTAATCTACATTGGGAATGTATAATAAGCACAAAAAAGAAATAAATTGGACTTCTATTTCTATTTCTATGACCCCCCCCCCTCCCTCTCCAAAAAAGAGAAGAAAATCCGTTTCACATGACATCTCGCTCTAAGTTTTCTCCCAAATAGAAACGAAAAGTAAATCAAAGTACTGAAAACACTCATGGGAGTTGAATATGGTGTCATTAAAATTTTTGATCAGGAAGTTAACTGAGTGAACAATATTAATACATTAAATACAGACACCTGTTCCAGATTTTTTGAGTTGCAACAATCTTGAGAAAGACATTCAGAGACAATGAATAGCAAAAAAATGCATCGGCCATAATGCTTGTCTGCCTACATTAGTCCTTTTTTATACCCCCCCCCACCCCTGTTGAAAAGCAGGAGGGTATTTTATTAATCGGGATTTCCGTCCATCTGTTTGTAACGCTTTAGGTATACCTATCTCTTATCCGCAACTCCTCTTACACCACTGAACGAAATTGTCATAGAATCTTCATTACATATTGCCGTTGTGCTTTTTCTATTTCTCTTTCATCCTACACATATTTTGGGTATCTCATTGCAAAACATGGACACTGCCATTATGTTCATATTAGAGGCGGTTGATCATTTATATAATTCACGGCTCACAGTTTTCAAATTTGTAATATTTTTTTCCTAGCTTTGCACATTTACCCACGTGTTATAAAAAATTCAGTTTTGCAGGAATAATATCGATTTTGATAAAATGTGGATTTTAACACAGCATCCTTTTAAGAGCTAACAGATTTGTCATATAAAACTTCTCTGTGAATATAAACGTTTTTCACATACACGAACATTATACATGGAGTACGTCAAAGCTTAATCTTTTTTAATATTGTGAAGAAAAAAGCAATACCATGTTAAAAACAAATATTTAATAACAAAGAATAAAATTAGTGGTATATGTGGGAGTTTGTGTGCGTAAAAATTATTTGGTTTGTAAATGAGGTTTTCCTTTTATTAAAAAAAAACTTCATTTTGTTGTTTTTAATCGCGATTTTACGAAAATATCGGTGTCCGTTTTTTTGTTTTAATATTTATAACAGAATATTAGTTTTACGGCTTTTGGCAGATGATACTGCCGATTTAGTAATAGATATGCATGTTTCCTAAGGTTTTTTTGCATTGATGAATTCATTTAAATTAAGAAAATGTTCATGAAAAGTTTGAATAAGACTAGATTTACCTTTTGCCGTCAGTATGTAGAGTTGTCGTTCGTATCTCTTTCTGTGTATGACGCTACGCTAAAAATGAGTTCCATTACGAAAAACTTTTCAGGTTCTTTATAATTTAGTTGTACTTTGAACAAAATCTAATATTCAAAATAAGATCATTATATTTACTCACATTATGAAAATTAGATCGATTCAGGAGAAAATGACATGGACTATTTGTAGCGAATGTTTATGCGTTTTCTGTTTAATATCATCGGAGTAAATCGACCGACAAAGTAGCCGCGCTTTCAGCTCTATATAATCAACAGAAATTACTGCGCATGTTAAATGCGTGATGACCATGGGAGATTGAACATAGTTCAACTCCCAAAAAGCCTAACTTGCATCGACCAAATTACAACTAAACATTCGCGTTGTCTTTGAATAAAATTGATGCTGTATTCACATACAAAATTCTCTTACATAAATACAAACCTGAAAAAAGTTATTTCCATCCTGTTTTCCCGTGTTTGTTTATTATTTTTTTTTATTTTCCCTTTCATAATAACGTTGGTATTCTATATCGATGAGATGACTTTTTAAGGAAAATAAACAGTGTTATTCAGTGAACATTGCGTTATGAATAGCCATAGCTCTGCTGGCATATTCCATGGTGCACGCTAGCGCATTATGGAAAATATGTAAGAGGAGCAATTGCTATTCTTGATGCAATGTTTACTGAATAATCGTTATTTCTTACTCAATTTTGCATTATTTGATGTTGTAAGGAATGTAAGAGGAAATTCTGGATTATATAAATAAAGGAATGCTTGTCTTCAGCAACGATATTACTAGGCTATAAAATAAGTGAACATGATAAATATACCGCTCCTCTAATAAATCACAGATTTTAAAGTTTTTGCCCCTTAAGCACACCTATCTGGATACAAGCTTGGCCGTCATCATTCATCATTATCTTTTTTTTTTTTTTGGTTTTAATGCAGTTAACTTCATGGTTAAATTTTAGTTATACCCTCTATGAAAAATCAATAATTTAACACTATAATAAAAAAAGGAAAAAGCTTTAATAATGATTAAAACTCAAGCCTTTTTTATGATTTTAAAGTCTTTAAATCAATTTTTGAGACTTAAAATCATTCTTGATTATATAAATTTATGATAAAAGAAAATGTTGCCTTTTTTCTTTATGTGAAACACCCAAGTGTGAAGAATTATAGTTCTTTGCTAACTTATGCCAAAAGATGAAAAAAAATTAAAATATATCAACTATATATATAGTTCCTTGATCCGGCAGTTGTTTGTTTCCTCACAACTATAAATACCGGTTCTCAAGATTCATCCAGCACTCCAGTTCACTGAGAGGAACCTCAGCCCTAAATTCCCATTGACAAGGTAGGTAACTTAAACTGAATTGAATATAAATGTTGAATGATTTACGCTGCCTTTAATTCAAAAATTATTTTCTATAAAACTTTGATACAATTTTACCAAGAAAACATTTATTTTTGTTAATAGTGTAATGAACATGCATAAACTTTATATTACAAAAATTTCATCCTCCTTGTCAAAATGTAGACTTTTCTAGAATCCAATGGTCAGCGAGGAAAGAAAATTGCTCTACAACAAGGTATTTCTTTTGAACATGCACTAGTATTGCTCAGAGATCAAAGATAGTTTTTGAGATACATATGTATGCAGGAAAAAATGTATTTACAGTTTACAAAAAGGTCAAGCAATAAGGTTTTTTTTCACATTGTTTCATCTTTGTAGCACAAGTAGACGATGTGAAGAAATTAGCGAAAGACGTGCTTGGTGATGTTGATTCTGCTGTAACGAATTTTTCAGCTGCCGAGCTTCAAGAGCTTGACCAGCTTATGAAAGATTGAATCTCAAAGGAACTTAAGCTGACCAATGAGTTTGGCGATATCGAAGATATGCCAGATAAAGTAGCCTTTGGAAACATGAAAGAAAATTCTGGCGGAAGGTTAATTCAATTTTATATCTGCATATGTCGACCAAGAAACATTTACAATGGACATCCAGGGAACACAAGCAACTATACAGCGCGGAGGCCAACAATTCATTAGCTCTATCCAACTGAACTCGCTGGGAGGCATCATGGATTAAAGGCCAATCCAAATCATTAGCCTTGTTGTTGAAAGCGTATCATTAATGTGTTTTGACACATTTAAACAGCAAAACGTACTTTGCCGACCTAATTGAGAATTTTAACTAAATGATATTTTATCTCTGTAAAACTCTAGGAAGAAAGCATTCTATATAGATATTTAAATAATATTAAGTTGTATTTGGAGATTGCATGTCTTTGAAAAATATGTTACTAAATGACTATTCAATGCACGTAATGACGTAAAGAAACGCCTTAATTTTCCCATTTTTGAAAAAAATGTCTTTAAAAATCAGCCAATTTTTAAAACTTTTTTTTCAATATTTGATATAGATAGTTTTCGATTGACCAAGAGTTACTTCCCGTTGGTCGCCATACTGGAGGTCCAAACGCTCATATTCCTTCATTGTTCAACCAATTTAAAATTTTTATATTTGCTATTCTGAATTAGAAATCATTATTTTTCTGAAGTATATAAAGTTTTGGAAGCCTCCTTTATTTAAAAAAAATTATTTGATAAAGATTTTCCACCAAATAGTTCTGCTATAGTTTCTTAAACTTGGTAAGACAAAGAGGGAAAATCACTGAGTCGACCTCCAATATGGCGGCCAACGGGAGGTAACTTTCGCTAAATTCAGGCCTATCGAAAACTATCTATAGAGAGTTGCGTTCTGATCTTAGATAAACATCTAGTACAATGTAAATGATACAACGGTTTACAAAATATTTTTTTTTTATTTTTAGTTAGAGGGTTGGCTCATAAAATTTTTCTTCCCTGAAAGTACTCAAATATTCTGTTAACATTAACATTTAAGAATAGCGTAATTTTATAAAGCTTGAGGTTTAAAAAGAAAAAATGATAGAAAATAAAAGTACTAGGTTTTCTCTTTATTATGATGGTTAAAAGGAAGCTAAAGTGTTTGTCAATAAATAAGAATATGCATAAGACCGCGCTATGCATGATGTAAACCAAGCTCTTTCTCTAAACGTGCAGTCAACCGATCGCCAATGCAATTTTACAAGAATTATGCACAGCAGACAAGAAAAGAAAGTTATCCATTGAAAAAAGCTGGAAGAATAGTCACAAGGTTTTCATTTAGTATCCTGATATATCGTGATGGACAGAGCAGATGGAGTATCAAATGTACTCTAAAGGATGAAAAAATAGCGAAACATCATTTTTTTTTATGCATTCCCTGTTCTTATCAAATTCAATGGATATTTATACATGGATTGAAATTAATTTTTTTTCCTGGACAGGTGTGCCTGTTCTCTTATGTTTGATCCTTTAGAAAATATTCGGAAGAATTTTTAATCAAAAGATTTATAAAAATGTAATATGGAGATAAAACAGAATTCACTTTGGTAAATAATTCCGGTTAGTATTACTTTCGTATTTCGAAATCAATTTTTTTGCATAGACATTTGACATAAATCTCAAACTATTATGATAGTGAAAAATGACATTATTTTTCAATTATGAACACTCATTGTTAATGCTTATAAACTTATCCTTATTTTGATTTAAAAAAAGGAGTCAAACTGCAGCTGTAAAAATTAATGCTTATACAAAATTCTTTCCTAGTGATTTTTTTTTCTAACGTAGTAAAGTGTGTTAAATTCTGAGATTAACACGACAGGTATGACCGGACGACGTGTGGTGATGGTGGTGGTTGTGGTGTTGGGGGTTGCACTCCTCCATTGCATCTGATCCCACCTCGGTTGTTTTGGAGGTCCGTGTTTAATTTGCTCTGCTTCTATTTTGTATATTTTAATGGAATTTCCTGCTTGATTACTGTTCTTTATATCCGTATACAGATTAGAATGAACTTTAAACATTGTTGTTTCAAGGACTATTGATTTCCTTAATAATTCAGATGAAAAAAGTAACAAAAGAAACAGTTACAGATCTCGAAAAAAGTTTTTAAAAACAAGGCCGGTGAAGAGGTTGTAAAGAATGACCTTTGGAACTTTCAAATAAGAGGTTGAGCATGAAGAAGAAATCAGCCCAACCAAATGTGTAAACAGTTTTTTTTTTAAATAAATATACCCCTTATCAATTTGTATTTTTATCCCTTCCACCCCCACCCAATCCTCACACACACGCACACACACTCACACGCACCCTCACACACACACACACACACACACACACACACACCCTTCCTTGCTCCCTGAAAGAAAATATGTTCAACTGAAAACAATACAATACAATGAGCCTTGATCTATGGATATAGATTTATATTGTTATGAAATTGAAATTCGTATTCATTACTGTTCTGCTTTGTACATGCATTATCTTCAACTTACAGCTTCATTATAGGATTAAACGTTCTTTTTTCAGAATTTATCGATGTGTAAACTCTGCCTTTTTACTCACAAACTGAATAAAAGTGCGAAGCACTTTTATGTAAAGTTTGTGTGTAAAAAGGCAGAGTTTACACATCGATAAATTCTGAAAAAAGAACGTTTAATTCTTATAATTCCAATTACAATTTTTTTTTATTATTAAAATTATTTCCCTTTGAGGCCGCCATACAATCCGTTATTTTGTACGACGTAGGAATACTTTATGCCGCAAAGAAACGTATACAAGATGAATATCGATAAAATCCAACTTAAATTGTCAAAATAATCAAAAATTAACTAATAGAAACTCCATGAATGTTGTTTAAGTCAAATATCGTAAATACGCGTGTTCTCCAGAATTATTCGTCCTTGACCATGTCCATGTTGACATTAACACAGTCACTGATTAACAACAACGTCATAACGAAAGTTGCAGACCGACGACGTCCTCGATTTGCTCTGGTTCGTTCAAAGATTTATGGAGAATATGGGATCTGTAGGATGTAAACATATGAATTTAATGCTAAAAAGGCAAGAGTCTGAGGTACGTTTCTTTTCCATATCACAACGATACCAACTGAGCTGATCTGGAACGTCGAGAAAATGACAGCATGATCAGCGATTTTTTAAAATTCACACTCGTGATCCGACATTGAGCATAAACATAATATTCCCGTCTGTCAGTCCTGTTAATCTCCTTTTCATTCATTCATTTTTAATTTCAAGTTTCTTGTAATCATAATTTAGCTAAAACGGACTAGAAGTATATGTTTTCATTGTTTTTACAACAGTCAAAAAAGTAGTTCTGGTTGAAAAATTCATCGATGTGTAAACTTTTTCTTGAATTTGTTTTCGTCCAATCAAAACACAGGGAATCAAAAAATAAAATTAAGATTGGAATTATTATGTCATGAAGGGTTTTGATATTAATTTCCAATATAAGTTGAATTAAGTAAGAGACACTCTTATCAGAAATTGAGTCTACATCTTGCATGTTGGGATATACACGGTGTTCAGATGTAGCGGTAATGTAAACTGGCAAGAATTCACAGTTCCCTTCCTATTTGGAATAACTCAAAAGCATTTAACATTATCATTAATTATGAATTAATAATAATTAATATAATAATTAATAATAACTAGACATGAAACTCGTTGCGAGCAACGAGAGGTCTTCTGTCCGATTCTGGAAAGAAAACGTAAAATCGAGCTAAAAATGAAAAAAAAAAGATTTGCACACAAGGGTGATTGAACCCAAGTCGCCAGCAGGAAATTCCAAAGCACTTAATATTACGCTATCAGGACCTCTACTCTAAATCTACTTGAATATATTAAGGAAACAGTGCTTCTCTCTTAAAATTATGAAAGGTGGGTCACTATTCAAAATTTAGCGCCAAACGCCACGAGTTAATCTTGAGCCTTTTCTTTGGAATTTTCTATTATATAGGTGCGATAGCTTCAATGAAATTACAAAAAGAACGCTCTTATAGCTTAAGATTCGAGGTTTAGAAAGTATATTAAACACATTTTACAAATTCCGTATTGTATATATGTATGAAACACATAAGCGGTGAAACAGTTATGATTTTTTTTTTCAATTTCCAGTTTATCCCCAAAGTGAACTATCTCGATTAGTTAAACGAAAAAAGTTGAAAAGTTTCGCCGAAGAATATGGCTTGCCCTACGACGGTCAAGGAATCAGATATCTTTTATGCTCAGTAACTTGAATCAGGTCTTTGAGACAAGAATGCTTAAATAAACTCCATGAAGCGATCTTTTAAAAAAAATTGTTTTCTTATATTTTGTTTTATTTATTAGTTTATTATGACACAAATGTGTATAGTTTGACACAGAAATGCAACGAAACTACGACGTGACATTCCAAGTATTCCTTTACATTTCATGTATTCTTATGTTGCTTTCGTTCAAGCAAACGCTTGGCTGCCTCCGTAAACCCCTATTGCGAAATGTCGGCGTTGCCAGAGAGCGCCGCCATTTTGGACCCGCTTCAGATTTTTGAATGCTAATATCTAGAGTTTAGATTTATCAACATTCAAACAAATTGTATAGTAAGCATTATAAGAAGGGTTTCTATTAACATACCAAAAATAAATGAAAAATACTGAAAAACAAAAAAGTTGGAAAATACGATTTTTTTTAATTTGCATCTCGTAACGACCTGAAGTATTGACGACGCACGAAAAAGTAATTCGGCAAACCACAAAGTGACAAACTATCGTCTCCAATAAGTCTCCACATCATATCTTTACCCATTTTCGAGGAAAAGGGGGGACAAAATCGCATTTTAAAATCAGGAAATTGTCAATAACTTGGCACCAGATGCGAATTTTCAAAATTTCTCTACGGATGTAACAACTTCATATAATAAGATATATTTTGTGAAAGTTTCATGAAAAATGCTGAATACTTTTCGGGAAATCGCCTGCACAAAATTTTGTCAAAAAAAGAATAATAACTAGATACAATCTCGTTGCGAGCAACGAGAGGTCTTCCGTCCGTTTTAGGAAAAGAAACCCACGTAAAATGGAGCTGAAAAGATATTCAAAATTTTGGTCACAAGGAGGATTGAAACTATGTCGCCAACGTGAATGCGCTTTTTTTTTACTTTTATATCCCCAACGCACTAACCATTAAGCTATTGAGAGTACTGCTCTAAATATTCTTGTGTATACCACGGTACTTTTGCAACAGTTCACCTGTCAAAGAATTATAAAAAGCATTCATAATTTCGCGCCAAACGCCACGAGTAAATATTTGCGCCTTTTCTTGGGACTGATCTATTAGATAGGTATGATAGCATCAATTAAATTTTTAAAATAAAACATTCTAAGCGCCTTATTTTGACGTTAAGAAAGTATATGTAACACATTATACACATTACATATCGTATCTAGCTCAGTTACACTGAAGCAGTGAAACGGAAATTAAGTTTTAAGATTGACACTCAATTGCAACGTACTTCTGTAACGTGTCGGATCTGAGCGGTCAGTAGGTCCCTGCTCGGATTACCGAGTTTTACTGGGGATATGATTGAATGCAATATATACAGATAGTAATATGACACCTGCCTGGTGTCTTTAAATCAAATGACCTAAGTGCTTTGTAAAATTATATATCTTCAGTTAATACCGGCACCTGCCTGGTGCCATATGATAATTGCCTCACTATACTCGTACAACTGACTATATAAGTCAACATCAGATCTATCTGCCTGGTGCCTCTTGATTTAGCCTTAAACATCTGCCTGGTGTATAACTGCATACCAAGTTGCCTATATAACTCTAGCCAAGTGGCTACAATATACTTACACAGTATGAATTAACTTTGTAAGAGCTTCTCTGTCCTAATGACAAACCTATAGCTAATGTCACACAGCTACACTTTAACCAGTCACTGGCTACGGCAACTTTGCACAATCCTATTTGATCGATAAACCAATTGGTTTCTGTGCCAAAGTGAAGACACAAGCCAGTTGGCTGTACTTTCCCCTTGTACCTCATTTTAATCAATGATCCTAAGTTATCAGATATCATATTGATGAAATAAAACAGACTGTCTTTCTTTTGGCAACATTATTATTATTTTCTAACAGAACATCATTTATCAATAATACTTGTATAATTCTTTAATCAATTGACCAATTAATTACAATATTTCGTTGATTATCTATTATAATATAAACAAGTAACGGGAGGTAGCTCCTCCAACCATTTCACTACTACGTGAGAGTCGAAGTAGTTTTTTACATTTCCTTATGTCAGAATGGTTTAATCAAACGCTCAGCTGCCTCCATAAACCGCTACTCGCCAAATGGAGTTGACAGAGACATCCACCATTTTGGACCCGCTTCAGATTTTTGAATGCAAATATCTAGACTTCAGAATTATCAACATTCAAACAAATTAAATAGTAAGCATTATAAGGGGGGCTTCTATTACCATACCAAATAAAAATGAAAAATACTGAAAAACAAAAAAGTTAGAAAATACGATTTTTTTAAATTTGCATCTCGTAACGACCGGAAGTACTGACGACGCACGAAAAGGCGATTCTGCAATCCACAAAGTCATGATCTATCATCTCCAATAAGTCTCCAGTTCATATCCTCATCCATTTTCGATAAAAGTGCGCGACAAAATCGCATTTTAAAATCAGGAAATTGACCATAACTTGGCACCAAAAGCGAATTTTCCAAATTTCTCTTCGGATGTAACAACTTCATATAATGACACATATTTTGTGAAAATTTCATAAAAACCCGCTGACTAGTTTTCGAGAAATCTCCTGCACAACATTTTGTCAAAAAAAGAGTAATAAGAATAACTAGATGCGTTCTTGTTGCTGGTGCAACAAGCAGGTCTTCCGACCGACTTCTCTTTTGCAATCTATGCTGTGTCATCCCATGGAATAGATTTCTGAACGTATTTTTTTCATTTACGTTTATTTACAGTAGTTTCTCAACACAGATCGTGATTGTCCCAGGTATTTCGCAAAATATCTCCGAATATAGCTTTTAAAAATCGGCAAAATCTTCCACACATGTTGTAAAAGAGTGAAAAGTAATTTGCAAGTGAAAAAGACAAAAACAAAGAAAAAAATTTGGGGAATGCCCCGAGCGGGATTCGAACCCCCGACAGTAAGACAAAGTTTGGTTCGGTCATATCTTTGCAATAAACGCACGCATGAAGATAATAAAATCATATATAGATATCTTTGAAGACACTCTATAAACCCTGTAAATCAAAAAGAAAAATATTGAAAAACAAAAAAGTTGAAAAAATGGACTTTTTGAATTCACTTCCGTTTGCGACCGGAAGTAGGAACGACAAAAAATGAAGGACGTTCGGCACATCTACATGTGATGCTCTTTCATGTTCATGATAATCAATGTCATATCTTTAACCGTTTTCGAGAAAAGTAGTGTACAAAAATCCATTTAAAAAATACAAATTTCCCCCAAAATCGCGAATGGAAGCGAATTTTGAAAAAATGAAAAACACGTCTGGAGATATTAACCTGATGCATCTTTCCTGTAAAAATCTTCGAAATCCGTACAGACACAGCTGAGATATCACCATAACTATGAAAAAAGAATAATAATAATAACTAGATGCGTTCTTGTTGCTGGGGCAACAAGCAGGTCTTCCGACCGACTTCTCTTTTGCAATCTATGCTGTGTCATCCCATGGAATAAATTTCATAATGTATTTTTTTTTCGTTTACGTTCATTTACAGAAGTTTCTCAACACAGATCGTGATTGTTCCAGGTATTTCACAAAATATCTCCAAATATAGCTTTTAAAAATCGACACAAATCAACAAAATCTTCCACACATGCTAAAAAGGAGTGAAAGGTAATTTGCAACTGAAAAAAGACAAAAACAAAGAAAAAATTTGGGGAACGCCCCGAGCGGGATTCGAACCCCGACAGTAAGACAAAGTTTGGTTCGGTCATATCTTTGCAATAAACGCACGCATGAAAAAAATGAAATCATACATAGATATATTTGAAGACACTCTATAAACCCTGTTAATCCGAGAGAAAAAATTAGACTTTTTGAATTCACTTCCGTTTGCGACCGGAAGTAGGAACGACAAAAAATGAAGGACGTTCGGCACATCTACATTTGATGCTCTTTCATGTCCATGAGTTTCAATGTCATATCTTTAGCCGTTTTCGAGAAAAGTAGTGTACAAAAATCCATTTAAAAAATACAAATTTCCCCCAAAATCGCGAATGGAAGCGAATTTTGAAAAAATGAAAAACACGTCTGGAGATATTAACCTGATGTATCTTTCCTGTAAAAATCTTCGAAATCCGTACAGACACAGCTGAAATATCGCCATAACTATGAAAAAAAGAATAATAATAATAACTAGATGAGATCTCGTTGCGAGCAACGAGTAGGTCTTCCGTTGAATTACTCGATAAGATGAGAAGTGATTTTGACTGAGATATTTGTTTAAAGAGAATGCCATTAAGAAATCCTTCATTAAATTTAATGTTTCTGATTTTCATCATGTTATTCTGAACATCTTTTTGCCCAATATTGCTCATAAAAATGCTCCCTTTTTCGAAACGTAAAGCATAGCAAATATAGCAATTTGGTCCCTTGCAACCCTTATTACATAAAACATTACCAAAATTTTATAATATATTGTTGCAAATCTTTAAGATGAATACTTTTGCTTCATTAATGTATAATAAAATATTGATCATTAGGGAGTTATAGATAAAAAAAGCTTTTGGCCCTTCTGAACCCCTAATTTAAGGGGTCAGCCCCATTTTCTTGGTATCAAATGAAAGGTCTCATGATTTTGAAGATTTTTTGTTCAGAATTCATTCAAAGATTTTTATTTGTTATGGAGATATGCTAAATGGTAATATTTAGGGGCAACTCCTACAAGTCCTTAACGGGGCCGTTTTACAAAAATTTGAAGTTTGCATATTGTCTAGATCATCATTCTGACCATCTTTTGTTCAATATTGCTTATTAAAATATTCCCCCTTTTTGAGATATAAAGCGTCAAAGATTTGATATTCTGGCCCTTTCTGATCCCTAATTACGTAATATATGATCAAAATCTTATCATATATTGTTGCATATTGTTAAGATGAATACTTTTGCTTCAGTAATGTATAACAAAATATTGATCATATAAGAGAGTAATAGATGAAGGACATTTGGCCCCTCTGAGCCCCTAATTTGAGGGGGTCAGTCCCTTTTTCTTGATATCAAATGAAAGGTCTCGTGATTTTGAAGATTTTTTGTTCAACACTTATTCAGAGATTTATATTCGTTGTGGAGATATGCCTAATTGAAATATTTAGGGGCCGCCCTACAAGTCCTTAACGGGGCCGTTTTACAAAAATTTGAAGTTGACATATTGTCTAGATCATCATTCTGACCATCTTTTGTTCAATATTGCTTATAAAAATATTCCCCCTTTTTG